>NC_143109.1:3361944-3666666 GCF_061535455.1 Colias philodice | reverse complement strand
ACTACAGAAACGTTATGTTGATATTTGACTTGATTTTTTGCATACAATTAAACAAATTATCTAATATCTTATCGTTTACCTTCATGTTTGAATCAAAAACTATAATAAACAATTTTGAGCAAGCATAATGTATTAGGTACACTTTAATGAAATCTCATTAATTTAAATTATTTATAAAATATTAAATTCGTCTGTGCTTATAAGTCATCTATCTATATTCGTCCTAAATCGTTCAGTAGCAGGCAAATTTAATTAGGTTTTTGATAGGTATCATATAAATATAAACAATATATAAATTCTATGAATCATAAACAATCCATCCTTCTGAGAAGGTTTCGTTAAATACGTTATGATACTTTTTGCTACATAAAAACTAGGTACGTAGGTACATAAATAACCTTTATCCATTATTAATTCAATTTGAAATAAATCAAGCTTTTTTGGATAAATTTAAATAAGATTTTTGATTAAACAGATTGTTAAATTAATTCTATATGTACTCGTATTTTGTTTCATATTACATCTAAATCCAATAATTGTCAAGACATTTGACGATCCCCGTAAATTATAAACTCTAATAAACTATAATGTCAGCCTTATTTAGTTTACTTGAAATTAATGGATCAAAATTGCAGTGGTGTTTTATTAGCGGTTATATCTCAGTGAGTTGACATTTAGAATGATAAATTTATGAGAAATAATGGCGGTCTGCATAATTGTGACATAAAATTCATTGAAGCAATGGAACAAATTGGCTTGGAATGCATCTGGGCTTGATGGAGATGTTTTGAAACATATAATTAATGACTTATAAATCTTCAGTGATTCATTTGCGTCTAATCTGTCTATTTCAATTTCCCTTTTTTGATTTGCGATGTTATGCTAATATTAATAAGAGCGATATTTGTGTGTTTTTGCTTCATTCTCTGATGGATTTTAGCCGCCGATTTTGAAATTTCGGGTAAAATAATGAGCTATAAATCGGATTTACACATCGTCATAAATTACGAAACTGACGTTTATGTTCATAACATTCATCTTATAAGCTCCCAATTAGATTACCAATTTTTCAAACAGGTGCCAAACACTACTTAACATTTAATATACTCCACACGAAAAATCGTTCACACGTTCGAAAATCGAGAGCACGTACAATTCTTTATAAAAATATTTGACGTGTGCAAATAAAACGCGACGCCCTTTACACCTGCTATCTACAGCGGTCGAATGAACGAACTAGTGAATGGTTGAACGACTGATTTATTTGCCCGTTCAGCGTAATGGTTCTGCGAGCTAATCGAGCCAGCTTTGCTCGCCACTTATTTAGAATGCTTAAACGGACGTGAAGGAATACAGTGTGAGGGCGCTTTTGAACGCATTCCTGGAATAATTACGTTCTAACTCGGCCGGTAATTAATTGCGCTTAATTAAATAAAATTCCATTCTATTCTGTATGCAGAATGAACTATTTTCGATCGCTATCAAAATAAGTGGGTAATGAATGCTAATTTAAATTTTTATGTGAGATTTTTGCAAATGTTTTGCAGCGGAATTAAAAGAGCCGTTCAAGATGGTTATTGGTAACAAATTAAATGTTGGAATACACTAATGTTACCTTATCTATTGTTATTTAAATTGTAAATGGTGACTTTATTTTTTTCTTGTGAATTTATTCCATCTTTATTGATATAAAATACAAGAAAATCAAAATTAATTATTACCAATCAAAGAAAATTGATTTAACACAAATCTACGCAATTCTCCACCAAGGTCGAATAAATCGAAAAAGAAATGAGCTTATAGGTAAAATAAAAGAAATTGCTCCCAGTTGAAAAAATAAAATTTTTTATTCGAAAATATAAATAAGTAGCGAATCGGAAACTGTTTCATTATTACAATGAGAATAAAAAAAGTCCGTCACCTAACCGAAGTTCAATAGCACAAGTAGGGTGTACAAAAAAGGTAAATACGGAGGCATTGTGTCTCAATAGGCTTTACTCTTGAAATGCGTCTCACAAAAGAATCTTTTTGTGTTCAATGCTAAGAAGTCGGCGGTTTTAACTGGGTATGGTTCGCAAAAAGTGGGTCACATGTCTCTTACAGAGTTGTAGTAATTATTGTCGTTGTGGGGATGGAATAAAATGTTTTATATGTTGCTAGATAATATCGAATTTGTGTGGGATTAGTATTGTAGTCGTAGGTAGGTGTATGTTTCTATATTTAAATGTGTACTCTTAACAAGAAAATAATTCGACATGTTTAAAAGAACTTCTTAAATGTAAAGACGATCATTTAATATAGATATTAGTTATCTGTATCTACTATAACCTTCCTATAAGCATTTTAAACAATGCTTACAAAGGTATATCCACAGAACTCTTATCTATAATAATCTTATATTGTATCGTTAATTATACTAGAAACTGTCTCAATTTAACTAACAATGTCTCTCTTTTCCAGGTACAAAATTAAGCTGTACGCCAAACTATTAACAAAAAAAAGTGCATAAAATTTTTCTGCTGTCGCTACTCGAATGGGCCTGGAACGAATGCTGAACAAAGGTAGGAGAAACCAATTTGTTACGTGATAATATTCCACCCCTCCCTCTCACCCCTGGCCACCCCTCAATTTCAAATGAGTCGTATTTTGAGTTCGTTTCATAAGGCGGAAATCATGTTTTTAGATTTATTATACCGTATTTTAGTGGATTAAAAATTTAAATCTTTTGTGTATTTCTAGCGTTCACTTCAACTAGGAACCTATAGGATCTGTTAAAAAAACATACTTATCATGTTATTTATATATATACGTGCAATTTATGTTTTGTTTTCTTCGTCGTCGATAAAGCAATAGCAGTTGTATTATTCACTTACATTGATTCGGTTTTAAGTACCACTTCGTCAATAGTTACTCAGTATTCAATAATAATAATTCTTTTAGATAAAAATTTCCACAATTTCAACTTACAAACTTGATTCCAAATACAATTTTATTACATGTCCATCGATATAGGTAGATATATTATATCTTACAGGAATCAATGTCAAGTAAAACATATTCACGCTTAAATGATTTCGATACGAAATATAGAAATTTCTCAATAAATACGAAATAATTTTACGCACAATAACGTATCGGAAATACCTATCTATCGATGTTTTTCAATGTATTGACATAATAATAGAAAAATATTATTTATTTATTCAAATATACGAGAATATTTTCTCTGTTATTAGTATTACCATCATATTGGTACAATAGTTAGCTTTACAAGAGAAAGGTTCGGTTCCGGGCAAAGGTTCATAAAATTATATTCAATATTATTTATTTATTACACTTTATTGTAATACAACCATTAATAACAAAAAAAAACAATAAAAAGAAGATATAGGGTACTAGAAAGACGTATACAATTGGCGGCCTTATCACTAAGCAGTGATCTCTGCCAGGCAACCAAGCGGCAAAAATATTAATATCAAACAAAATATTTCAGTTTTGTATGATTCAAATATTTATGACTAGCTGTGCGCGGCGGTTTTACCCGCATTGCTCTGCTCCTGTTGGTCTTAGCGTGATCATATATAGCCTTCCTCGATATAGGCTATCTATACGATATATAGGCTATCTAACACCGAAAGAATTTTTCAAATAGGACCAGTAGTTCCTGAGAGTAGTACGTTCAAACAAACAAACTCTTAAGCTTTATAATATTATAGTATAGATTCAATCATTTTAAAGCACTTGTATATATTTCTTAAATATATCGTTTAAAACCTAGAAACTAGAAAATAAAGAATTGGAATTTTATGTTCTGGTTGGACGCAAGTGAAAACGGGGCGACTAGTTATATTCCATTTGAAGCAATCATTTTGTATGAAAGATTAAAATTAAAAGCAGATGACGCAATTATTACAGGATTTAAGTTAAAATGTAACAGATATATACGAGTATTAAATAAAACCTAGCTCATTTTCAGAAGGCATCGCTGCAAATTTTCTTGGGATCGCGCCAAATGCTGAGATTTTGTTGCCTTATTTATTTGTCAATAATAATTGTAGTTAAACATTTATTATTTTCAGTGTTATTGCGATATTATATTTTAGTAAATTTTATCACATATTCTTGATATTTTCTATAATACTTACCTACTTAAAATAGATTATAATAAGTTATGTATTTCAGCCAAGAACTTAAAAATCAATCAATATACAATAGATACCTCATCTATATAATTTTTGGAGGCATGAAGTGACCAGATATCGAATCCACTACCCGTTTGTTAATATTCACGCGTTAACCGCAAACCATCAAGACTATCTTAATCCATTGAAATATTGTCCTTATTAATTGTAAATTAAACAACATTAAAAATGCAGTACGCCAGTTAACCATATTAACAAAGAAGTTTGTTCCCGTGGGTACTCCTAAAAACTATTACACGCTCGTCTGTAATGAGACCTCTTTCAATTTCAAGCTTATTTTTGTTCGCCGTTTTTGTTTCACGGATTAAATGTAACAAGTAGTTAATGGCTTCGATGTGGTTATGCTTGAGTTTATAAGAATATTTGTATTAAGAGATTATTGTGAGCATTTTTATATAAACTATAAATAATATGAAAAATCTCGTCTGTATAAAAAGGTAACATACGTTTGGCAAATGTGCATTGTAATCCGAAAGAACTATAGGTACTAGTTTCTGTGATCTGTGATAGGTACGTATGTCGTCGATACGTGAAGGGAACCGTTTAAAATATTTTTATAATAGTTTAAACAACAAAAATGAAGCTAATCATATTTTTAGATTTATTTTGTGATAGAAAACCAAATTCAGTGAAAATTCCATTGTCATTATTACAAATGTATTTTTTACCATTTAAATATGCTAATCAAGACATACTAAAAAAAATTATTCATAAAGAATCCAGTCTATCAGTATCAGTATATCACGTTCAGATCAATAATTCCAATATACCTGGAATTGGTTCCTGAATCTTATTTACGTTACTATTCATATTTCCGCATTTCGTACGTGCGGATATGCTAACATATATATGTATATACCTTTATGACTACTATTAAAAGTATAAAATGAACCGGAGATTGATAATTTTACAGATTTGAATTGTTAAAGGAAATTCATAATGTATTGTAAGTCGTATTTAACGATAAAACTCACTATATAGTTTTGAATATGTTTGAAATAATCTTTTAATTGAAAACTTACTGTACCAGTTCATTTACCTCTCAGTTAAATCAATCAATGGAGTCCCGGAATATTATAACTTTTATTAAAGTAAATTTAATAAGCATAAAGGTTCATAATTATCTCATTTACAAAATATAAAGATAGTCTGTGCAATTTATTTTACCATAAATAGGTAAAAGCTTTATAAATTATAAACAAAAAATACAAAAAGTTAGAATTTAATGACAACTTCGTTTACTGTAGAAAGCTAAATATAAAACTTTACATTTAAATTAAATAGTTTTCGCTGAAAACCGCTTTTATTTTATTAAAAATCTAAATGACTTCCTTTGGGACAGCTTCAAATAAGCTACCATTCAAATATATATTTATTTAAATTAATGTACTGACAGACTTGACCACATTATGACACTAGCATTCTCTTTGTTAATGAAAATGAAACTCAGAATGAGCTTATCCTACTGTTATTGTAAAGCTTGCTATCCAGTGCGCTTTGTAAGCTATACAATTTTGTCAATTTAAAAAGTGAAGTCCCATGTCCCCTAGTGGGGTAAGGGGCAGATGTACATCTGTTTCACTGATCGATTTTCTTTAGGGACAAATAGGTGATCAGCCAATATAAAATTTTGTCAATTCAATTCTTATAAATTTTTGATATAACGTAGAAGAGGAGGTTATTAGTACTTTTCTTGAAAAGTAAAGAACTGTTTTATTAGTTATAGATAATAATCATTTCGCCTTAGCACCGTCTCTTTTTTGTTAAATTAGGCGTTGATTTACGTAAACTTATAAAAGAAATACTGATCGATAGTAGTAATAAAACTTACTTTGTTTTAGATTTAGTGGCTGTAAAACGTTAGCGCTGATATCTCTCCACCTAACATCTCCACATTGATTAAAATATAGCTTTAAACTAGCATATCGCGTAGCTACCTTTCTACACAATCCCTAACCACAACGGGGTATCGTATAAAACAAACACAGTCGGTAAATAGAGTCCCTTTTCGCCACAGGTCCCATGTGTTCCCTGTTTGAGGAGGGGGGGGGGGGCATTTTGACACTTTACAAGCATAGATGTTTTTGATAAAGGTAACGTGCGATATTTTCGTGTCTTAAGCTTTTTGATTGGATTTCGGGGTTTTAATATTTGTTCAGGTTGTTTGCTGTGTTTATTTATGTTGATTTTGGATTTTGCTTAAGTGCTTTGTGCCTACGTTACCTTAAAAAATCAAGGGATGTAAAAATGAAAAGAATGATCAATATTTAGTTTTATTTTAAGCAATTTATGACTTGTCTTATTCAATGCAGTGTATCGAACATAGTATCGAACATATTGTGACGTTTTCGTTTATTTTCAATCATCGAATACGATGTAGGAACTATATTATTTATATGTAAATAGCTCAAATAAACTTGACCCAATAATAATAAAAATATCCTGTATCTATTGAGACACTATCCTGATCATATGAAGTAACAAGCAATTCGCTATAAAGTATAGGTACGCAGTACTTGAAACTGGGCTTTTGTTATTTTGACTAAAGACAAGTACAAACTCAAAAGGGTGCGAAATTCCACCCCATATCAAAAGTGTTGAATATGAATGATTTGTCTGAGTGTTTTTAACCATTTTTACTTGCATATTTCTAAAAGTCTAGCACTTTTTAACCGACTTCAAAAAAGGAGGAGATCCTCAATTCTTATAAGACCATACAGTTAATGTAAATGTTAAAACGTAATGTAGGTACCTATTTGTATTTTTCAGTTTGTGATTAAAGAAAATATTATTTATTAATTCGGGCAGTATATTTTTTATCTCACGAAATGCCTGTTCTTCCTAACATGATGCTCGAATGGAGATCAAATTTTCAAGACATAAGTTATCGTGTAATTATACAGCCAACCAGTAACTGAGTACTGACAAGTTAAAATACGACTCCGTGTAGATTTATAAATTATTAACGTACACCGAAAAGGAAACTTGTCTTTATTTATTAGCTGTAGATTGTTTATAGTATCGCTAAAGTGCTGCCCCCCTAGTCAAGTGGCTTTCTGTTAGCGTAGCGTTCAATAGAATAGACTACGAATGTATGAAATTGACGTAGGCTGTAGATAAACGTATCTACAGGTTACGTCAATCTCATACATTCGTAGTCTATTCTATTGAACGCTACGCTAACAGAAAGCCACTTGACTAGGGAGGCTGGTCGGACATACTTTTGTATCCGTTTTTTGTTGATAGACTCGGATGGCTTTAGTAATACTAGTAGGCTTTAACGATATCTTGTTGTGGTTATAAATGACATTGAGGTTTATTTTAGGAATAATGCAATGGTCGTTCAATTCATCTTTTTGTATTGCAATTGATGAAGTCAGGCATTGTGCTTTTTTACCAAATGTGCAAAAAGTTTTGAAAGTTTAATAGTAATTTCATTGAATTATTACGCTTTGCTGCAAATGTTAACAGACGATTAAAGTAGTAGCAAATAAATTGCGATTAAAATTGAATGAATCATACACAATCAGATTTTTACAATTTGTAATAAAGCGATGATTTACGCAATTAAAAGGCTTCTCTAGTTACATTAAAAACTTTAAACTTTACTCGTGATTTCCCTGTAAAAACCTATTCTCTACTAATTAATTTTGGCACCCACACAATGCATCCGGGTAATCCAACTCAGTCGAAGGGTCATAAGTATGGATGTCTTCTAGCTGAGTTACATGACAATTGACAGCCCCTTCTGCACTCGACAACCGCACTATCACCGCTATATTTATTACTATATTCGCACGTGCCTCACACGTGTTCCATACATTAGCTACTGGCATATTGTGTTTACTGTGGCAACTAGTTCAAGCAATACCCAACTCTATCGCGGGGCAGCAAGGTGGATAATGGTTTGTCGTTTCTATATCTGGAATTGTGATTTTTGGCCGTAAGGCGCAATGTTTCGTACTTATGAAGCTGAACGGATTTGATACTTTATACCATTCGCCACATAAGAAGGAGATATACATCATTCAAGGTTTCTTAAGTAGAATTATTATCAAAATGGTAGCAATAGCATTACTGGAAACTAACTCACTTCCATATTGTTTAGATTTTCCCTTAAAACTGAGCAATATAAATCGATCCCAAAACGGCTCAATAAAAGCCGGAAAAGCCATCTCAAAAGTGGGCTTCAAAAATTGGAAACCAGCTCCATAAAAGAGTCCTCAGTTTTTCGGGAAAGTATTTCGATCTAGTCGAAATGAAACTTGTCAAGCGCAAATCGTGTGGACATCGCTTTGACCTGAAAATCTGAAAACTGCGCTTGTGTGAAATAGGCTTATGACAGAGTAGATTGACGAATTATCTCCGTTCAACAGTTGGCGCGTTTGTGACAGCTCTATGACGTTTTGTGCTTCTGGTAGCATTTTGCATGAATATATGTTATGGAAATTAAGTATGGGCTTAATTTCTGTTTATTAGTGTTGTTGTGTGCGTGGCGTATGTAAGTACCTACCTATGCTTGACAGACGTGTCTTCTTGTGTTCGTAGAAGGGACTTTGCTGTTTAATTTCGTTTATAAAAACACATATAAGGTAATACAGAAGCATAAATACAAAACAGAAACGTGATATTCAATATAACAGTTAGTAAAAAAATTCTCATTTTACTTATCTATTAAAATAATTAGTATAATACCTACTATCAAAAGCTTAGACTGAATTAAAATAATTTTATATTAGCGTGCTATTGCACTAAATAAGTAATCTTTATCCCTGAATTTCTTATATAGCATCAATTCTAATTAGCTAAAATAAAGCTACATCCGCACTTTCAATGCGTAGTAACAGCTTTTAAACGTCTAGTCGCACCTCTGTAACTAGCCTAACTTGAAACAAAGACGTCGCGAAATTGTTCCGCCCTTTGTCAGTGACACCTTTTATAGATGTGTAAACGTTTCAATATAAAGGGCATATTGTCTGTATTCACAGTTCATGAGCATTCTGGATTACCTCTGTATTTCATACATGAGGAAAAAAGGGGTTTATTAAATGTTTTATATGCGCGCGAAAAATAATGCAAAAAGCTTCAAAAAGCTGTTATATTGGAGCAAGTGAATACTAAGAAATCTGTTGGTTTATAAGTTTATAATTTTTATTGCTGTTATCATAACTCTGGCACATTATACTGTAACAGAATAGTATACAAAATATTGCAGATAGTGTTATGTAGAATTAGGATTAGTTGTGACAATTAAAATTATAGTATAATCCAAAGGTTTTTATTGAAAAGCTTACATTTGGAATGTCTATTGGAATGCCAATAGACATTTTCAAAACCTCCAATATCGAGAGTTTTACATTAAATATCACGTCGTCCTAAATAGTGTCTCCCATACGACTTCCTCTCATTGTATCGAACGCTAATAAATGGTACACATTACAAACCATACACAACACATCCATACATTAACATCCATACACAATACATACATAAAGGTTTCGGTCAATTCGTATTTCGACCATTTTACTGAATATTGCAAACCATTGTTGATATGTCCATGATTGATTACGTTTATCTATTTGGCTAGCCTTTCCCCAAATTTAGAATTAGTATGACATAGCAGTTATTAAATTGTCTGAAAATTTGGTTTTAAGAATCGGTAGAACGGCTGTATAGTTCTGGATACAATTTGTTTGAAGTAAAGATTATACTATGGTATTTTAAAAGATGGAAAAATGTGAAGATAATATTATTAAAAAGATAGATTTTTATGTGGTTTATTGACAAGATTAGCGGTTTGCTGTTGTCCATCTAATACTAATTAAATGGTTGCTACCCAATTAGACAAAAATAAATCTATAAAATTTTTTTTTTCTTAAAATAAAACAAATTTTTATATCATTTTAACCCGAAAGATGCGGGGGTGGGTTATTATTGAATAAATAAAAAAATACTCTATTGTTTATCCCTTAATTGTTTCATGTTTAACGAATTTCGACGTAAAAATAGACATTTTAAAAATAGATAATAATTATACTACCTATTAGGCGACTCCGCAACTCGATGTTTTTTTATAAAAATATAAACGAGTCGTGATGTTCAAAATATTATATTCTTCTACCATTATTAAAGGAAGATATAGTAGTTCTGTTTATACTATAAATAGCTATGAGATATTTTGTGTTTATTAAAAAGTTTAACGTCTTTGAAATATTCGAATTACGTGATCGCAAATTCGTCTTTCTATTTCTCCTTTTAAACCTAGTTCATAAAAATAGTCGTAAATCGAAAATCAACACTTCATAGTTCACTAGCTTTCTGCCTGCGGCTTCGCCCGCGTTTTCAAAGAAAAACCCGCATAATTCCCGTTCCCGTGAGATTTCCTAAATATGTATACCTATATAAACCTATGTGTTAATCCCAGTTACCCTTCATATGTGTGCTAAAGTTTATTTTAATCAGTTCAGTTGTATTTGCGTGAAAGAGCAACAAACTCCATGCTCACAAACTTTCGCATTTATTATATTATAGTAGGACAATAAAATAGCCTCATAGTCTATCTAATATCCCATCCTTTTTACTATATCCTTAATCCCTTCTATGATAAAGAGTTCAAACATAGTCATCAATATCAGCAGATTAAACACAATAAACCCAGTCACAATAGCATCTTAAAGTATCAAGGGGCTTAAATATAGCTTATGAAGTTTCTATAGAAAAATATCTAAATCTAGGCCATTTCCTATTCATAGTTCTTACTCCCGGACGGATTAATCGGAGCCAGGGTTCAGTATCTAGCTATTAAGAAAATCTGGCACACTAATGCTGCAAGCTAATATGTATTCCTGTCTATTTCTAGGAATTTAGGTTATTTATAAGGTATTAAATAAGGTCAAAGGATTAACGCTTGAAGTAAAATTATTTAAAAGTGGGTAAAATCACGTCAAACTAAAGATAAAGTGTCAAACTAAAAATACAAAGTGTATAGCAACCCTTTAA
The DNA here is from genome assembly GCF_061535455.1 of Colias philodice. Lineage (NCBI taxonomy): Eukaryota > Metazoa > Arthropoda > Insecta > Lepidoptera > Pieridae > Colias > Colias philodice. Next base: position 3,655,465 of record NC_143109.1, on the reverse strand, counting down.
ATATACTTAATAATATTATCACAAAAGCGGATTAAGCTCTATCAATATAGAACACTAAAATACATTACCCACTCAAATATAATTAAGACTATAAGAATTTCACATCAATTTAGCAAAGGCCAAAACAAATTTCGTTATATTGAACTACGTCACTTGTCTTGAAGGAAATCATTTTCGTGAATACCCTCTCCCTCTTTATGAGTTAATTTAATAGGGTGACGGGTACTTGAGCTCAGTAAATATAAATTTTGGTGCGAAAATATTGGTCTTGTTCGATCACTTTCGTTTATTTACTATCTACAAATTAATGGTCATGTTTATTTTGGTCGGAATCGAGCTCGAGGAGGCTAGAGATATGCTTTTATTTTTCACAGAAACAGATGTTTCGTAATTCTCGTACTTTTGCTAGAGCGATAATGATTAAAAAGCAAAAAAGAAAAGATTATTAAATTTTACATTTGGGTCAGGTGTTAGTTAAATGATGTGAATGCACTTTATAATGCAGAAAGTGTGAAATGCATCCACTAATTTGAAGCATTTATGACCTGGACTGTAAATCGCTTCACCAATTGAACTGAAAACTACGCGTTGATAATGTAAACAGCTTCTTCCATTTTATTTCACATGAGAGCAATCAATTCAATTCAGAAATTCTTGTTTAAAAATAATCTTACAAAGAATCCGCAGGAAACCATTCAATCTTGACTTGATTACGATTGATTTTAAAGCCATGTAAATTGGGTAATCTTTTCCCTTTTTTTGCCATTATATCGTCTCATTTCATTCTTTATTGCATCTGAGACGTCGTCAGACATCTTTTTATATATTGCCTCTATTCACAATAAAAACTAAAAGTATAGGGGACATAAAGTCCTATTGTCCCGCCAGCATTTCGAGGCAAAAGTATAGACATTTTCAAATGACAATGGAAGTCTATCGTAAGAAAGTGTCGCAAGTAAATAGTACGGAAGTAGGTTTGAAAGGCTCTGGAAGCGGCTTCATTACGTTCCTACCGACGAATATTGCTTTAAGTCCTGTATTGTGACGAATTGGGTCACTTATAGTATCGATTTTGGCTTATTGCTTTCGCAAGTTCCCTCGGAATGTAGATGTCTAAGATTGTAACTGGGACAGGCATTTCGGATCGAGCGTGTGACGTTTGAATGAATTTTAGCAAGTGAGATAATGGAATCAGAGTATTAGGAAGTGATGAACTGAACAGTGACAGTTGTTTATACGTCGTTATCTTATGGAAAATTTCGGTGTTTACTCTTCCTCTATTACGCCAACAATCTCAGCAATAATTGACGAATATTATCCGAAATAATTAGACATTCAATGTACGTAGAATTCATGACGTGGGGCAGACGAAAGTCAAGTATTCGTTTTATTATTCAAAACTAGCATCAGCTTATTATAAAAATATATCTGATAGGTTTTTCATGTCAGAAAGTTGGCATGTTTTTGTTACTTCATAACTACTAACTGTTATAACACGGTTTCGTTTTTAGCTTGAAACTACATTTTTACTAACTTTATTTGTGAATTCATAGAAGTTTGATAATTTGGTTTTGGTAAAATATATTCGGTATATCTGAAAATTAATGTTTTCTTTAATCAAGTAAACTGATTGATCTCCTAAATTCTTTATAATAGATTGAAGGGTGTTAATCTAATTCATTCTGTAGACCTATGTTATATATTTCTATTCGGTCCCTAAGGGATTGAAAGTTTTTGCCAGTAGTTTATTCCGCGAATGAAACCGCAGGACACAGCTAGATAAATTATTTCTGTAGACCTTGTTAAAATCACATATGTTCGTATATTGTTTATTTGAAACATAATCGTTGAACGATACACAATAGAACCACAAACTCAAGGCTTCACACAAAATGATAAATTCACACTCGACTGAATTTATTTGAATATACATCGTAAAGGATTTGCTTCACAAATATATTGGCTATATCAGGTTATCACTACATAGTATAAAACAAAGTCGCTTTCTCTGTCCCTATTTCCCTTTATATGCTTAAATCTTTAAAACTATACGCAACGGATTTTGATGCGGTTTTTTTAATAGATAGAGTGATTCAAAAGAAGGTTTTAGTATATAATTTATTCGGTTTTAGACAAAGCGGGCAAAGCCGCGGGCGGTAAGCTAGTATAGGTATAATCTACTTTATATAGTGCTTTCAAAATGTGGGCACGATGCTTACGCCTAGGGAGTAAGTCGGTTGCCTACATTCGGAATAGGGTGCTCGTAAATGTAATTTTTGTAAATGTGGTTTCGATAGAGATAAGGTTTCCAGTTATAGGACGGTTCTTAGCTTGAATTAGTTTCTTTTATGTTTAGTGATTTAGTTTTTGAGTATATTTTGTTTAACATTCGTTTAGACCTATGAATGACGAAATTTGTTTCGTATCTAATTCAGAAAGTATAGTAACGTTGTTAAATGAACTTAATAGAAAAGTTTATTTGCACCTGAGGGCCTTTTTAAGGTCGGTTATGTTTTTCTTTTTATATTTTACTAGCTGTGCCGCGCGGTTTCACCCGCATTACTCCGCTCCTGTTGGTCTTAACATGATGATATATAGCCTATATTACTCGTGGATAATGTAGCTTTCGAATGGTGAAAGAATTTTTAAAATCGGTCCAGTTTATGAGCCTATAAATTACAATCAAACAAACAAACAAAGTTTTCCTCTTTATAATATTAGTGTAGATTTTTAAGTTTTTCCGTTTCATAATTCATAATGCTTTTAGATCAGTTTCTTGCTCTTTTGTCCTCATTTACTGCATATTAAACCGACCAAACCACCTATCCAGACTTGCCAAATCAAAACGATAAGTACATATAAAATGCACATCTTAGTCTATAATCGAAGTAACGATATATTTCCCATGCGGCCGCGGCGCCCCTACATCTTATCTGGTTGGAACCACGCTTGACGGTTCTTCGTCAATACGAGTATGATTTGTCTGTTTGTGTGTGTGGATATCTTGCACTGGAAGGAGTAAGGATATAAAATTATTATTTAATTCTGGTAGTTGTCGAATTTATGAATTTTTGAAGTGAAACTTCTATATCGGGGTTGGGAAAAAATTTAGTGTAACATTTTTCCGTTACGCGCCATCTTGTTTTTATCCCTACCACGCGTGATTGACGTATTTCTGTAAAGTTGCATATAGTAAATTATTTTTTGAAAAATAAGGTCATTAAGAAGTTTCACTTCTTACGTGTGTACACGCACACATTTTTAAATTTTAATTGGTGTTTTTGTTGAGTGTTTTTTATGTTTCTTTTACTCATGGTAAAGATAAAGTTTAACAATTAAAATATATGAATTGAGTTTAACTCTTTGTGTTATAAATGGATTCACTAACCTGAAATATTTAAAATTTGATTACCGAACGTAAGCAATATGAGTTCTTAGCACGCTAGAGTATTTTCTGTCTTTATAGTTATTATTGATAGTCAATAAAATATTTATTCGCAAAAATTAATCTAGAAAAGTAATCTCTGTGTTCGTGCCATATGTCTATAATGTTACAAATCAATCATTATTTGAACATATCTGAACATATTCTAATCCCCTAAAGCGTTATTAACCATTTCATATAAACATATAATGAAAACTGAATTAGATAATCTAATATGATTGGCATTTGCATCGTCTAGACGTAAAATAAATTTGATATCTGTGGTATCAATACAAGACGATTTCTCTGTGCGAGTGTGAGTGTGTGTAACGTAGCTGTGTGAAGATCCTTGTGTGTGTGAAATGCAGGTTTACGAGTTTTTACGGCAAAGCTGTAAAGATAAATGCTGAGTTTTGATTTGAGGATTTAGCTGTAGTATTTTATTGATTTATAACCTACTAGCTAACCCACGGCTTCGCCCGCGTTTTCAAAGAAAAACCTGCGTATCTACCGTTCCCGTAGGATTTCCGGGCTAAAACCTAGCCAATGTGTTAATCCAAGTTACCCTCTATATGTGTGCTAAATTTCATTGAAATCGGTCCAGTAGTTTATGCGTGAAAACTATACATACATACATAATTACGAACCTTTCCTCTTTATAATATTATTATTAGTATAGATAGAAGCTCAGTTAAGTACCTAGTATGTATCTGATATGTATCGTATTATCATTGTTTTCGTAACACAATGCAAATAATGTAATGAGTCGAATGTGAGCAAGTGCAGGTGAACAGTAGGATCAAATTTCGGACCACCCGACGTTTCTGTAGTGTATGTTATTATTATTAATTGATTAATGAAAATTCATTACAGATTAATTTTCTTTATTTTTTCGTGTGACTTACTTGATTTTTAAATTAAATAATAGGAAGGTTTATCTGCTTCGATAGCCATTAATTTAAAGTTCGTAAGACTCGTTTCTTCTTTCTTTCTTATAGATATAATCTAAATACTCGTTTGATATCCAATCCAAAGCATTGTCCTGAACAGACACAAAAACACAGCTCAAGAACAATGAAATCCAACCAACTAAAAAATAAATTTCACAAACTATGGGGACCTATTATGTGATTCGTCGTTTTTCATAAGGCCAAATAAAAGATGCTCCCATTTTCTATTAAAACACGACTCCCTTCCCGTTTATATCCTTATTAAGATATCTGAAAGTACAAATTGCAGTGCCGTTAAGTGGGAGTGCCTACGGAATTACTCCGAGATTATCTTGAATAAAAATAAAAATTTCCTCAACAAAAAAGCTAGCCGAGCGTAGGCCCCGCTTCAGATTAAAGGCACATTCTGCAATATTTTTCACAAAAGGATACCTTAATCCTTAACAAGTGGGGAGTAAAGCCGGCTCCGATTATGTGAGCGTTCGATTATGATTAAGGGCGTTCGCTTGTTTTATTTTGCGATTTTATACGCCGTGTGACGGGATTATTGTTTAGGTTTTAATTTCAGCTGTTCGAGTGGCTTGGTAACAGGATAAAACATTTCAATTTTAATAAGTACGGTAGGACGTTGCTTATGTAGATATTTTTATTCTAGATACATTCAATTTTTTAAACAGCTTTGTTAGTTCATTATTCTACAAACTTATTCATTATTAAGTAGGTAATATTTACAAACAAAGCTTTATTTACTTTTAAACGTTAGCATAACAAATTGCTTCACATTATAACTAAAAACAAAAATTTCACGATTACATTAATCTAAATATCAACATTAGTCCGCGTCGAATACCTGACTCACACCGTGCGATAACATATCGAGTGTTTACAAAATATGCCCTCATACCTCATTTCAATATTAATATTCCCTAGCTAGCTAGGTATTCTACCCGGCTTGCCTTTCATCTGCGCTTTTAATTCGGCTTTCAGAGGGATCATTTAGTAACACCTATGTGGGAACATGTCGGTTTCAATAAACCGGTGGTATATTTTGATTAATCTGTAGTTTTTTGTGATGGTAAAATTATTAATTTACATTATTTGGTGCACAATTTAGGTTGAATTATGGTCGGTTGGTGGTTCTTCTTTATATTGATTTTACATTGAAGCTATATATCAACCTAGGTACTACTTTAATATCTTAATTAAGAAAGATGTAGATTCGATACATTAACAAAGGCATTAAGATTTGAGAATTGAGACTATTCGTCTGTCGTTGTAAAATTAAGCTTAGGTATATAACTCAATGTTAATTGAATTAAACATTACTTATTTAATAAAATTTTAAAGCGGCTCGTTTCTAAGTTAGACTAAGTCCTAATGGATAGGTCTTGAAGCACGAATAATTAATAAAGAAAAAGGATTTATTCATTTATTCTAATTTTCTTTAAAATTAATGATCTAAAGAGATTAAAGAGGGATCACGGTGTCTATTATATTATACTCTTCTGTTATATTTCTCATGAAGACGATAAAAATTAATATATTTATTTATTGCTTTTGCCAAATTCCTTAGATAGCAGTTAATGTATAATTGCAACCAATAAATTAATATTTTAAAGTGTTCAAAAGTTATAAGGCGCTTGGAATAATAAAAATTCATGGCGTATTTATACCATTAGTGGAGAGGTAAAGCAGGGGTTAAGTTACGTCACAAGTTAATTTGACTTAGGTTTTTATGACGTCATAAAAATAAGGGCGGCCACGCACGCAACGATTTAATCGCGACGAATTTAAAATACCTCATTAATATAACGACATTTGTAATTACGCTTTAGAATAAATCATAATACTGAATTGTTTAAGGCTAAGTTAGTTAAGTTGGCTAACTTAGCTAAGAAGACTTTAAAGGTAATTGTGAAATTTAAAGTAGGTAACTTATTTTGTAGATTGTTGATGTAGAAAATCGGTAAAAGATATTAACCTTGTTGTTCAGTTGAAAATGTTAAAATAATTCTGTCTTCATAGATATTGTAATCAAATTAAAGATTTGTTGAATAACCTAAATAATGAAAAAGGCCACCTTTGAGCGCTACAAATATTTTTACCTACATTAAAATAAAATGTCGAGATCTATCAAAAATGCGTATTTACATGCGTATAAATATTTATTTTAAATTTCTTACATGTTTTTTAAAATAATGTTTTCTTTTATTATCAATGATATTATCGTATCAATCATCTACAAGCTAAATCTTTGGCATTACCTCGAAATACTATACTCTTCTTCATCTTACGTTATTGTATTTAAAAACCAAAACCGCGAGTATTCCAAGCGACTTGTACGTCACAAAGTGCTATAAATTCCGAAACAGCGTTTAGCATAAATATGCAATAATTAAGCACTCCCCGGGAGCTCTGAATTCATAATTTAAGATAATCCGAATTGCTGTTGTAACGCTTTTGGGAAAAATGCAAGTTTCTATTTTTTAATATTTTAATGCTGCACCGTTATGCGTTATTAGAGCTTGCTTGATATATTTTGTTCAAGCTTGGCATTTTATTGGTGTAATTTTTAACGTTTAAAATATATAGTTAAATTCATTACTTATGAAATAGCAGTTTACGTAAGAAAGTAAAACGCACACGTCATGTTGGTATTAGGTAGATACTTTGTGTTTTATATTGAAATCATGAGTTTTTTTAACGTGAATACCAGCCGTGTTCATTAATTTGCTATATTATGCGAGATATTAACGAGGTAGTTTTGCCATAATGTAGTTAAAATGAACCAGTATCATTCACCCCAAATCGAGCTTGTAACACGACTATTACAACCCCGAAGGCCCGAAACTTTTACAACGCCGTAAAAAATAATTTTATTCCGTTTTTAATAAAAACTGTATTAGCAAACTTACGAAAGTTGAGTACAAAATGGTTCTCATTTTATCATTATCCTTTTAAAAATATTTCGTCTCATTAAAGAAACTCAGGAAAGGATATAAAAATTTAATTACCAAAACTTTGAGAGAAATGTCCCTTTAAGAACAAAAGACTTAAAACGGTGTTCGCAATGAAAAGGTCTTTATTATGCAGGGCCAGATCTGCGGCAGATTACGCGTACTATTAAAATTTCATTAGAGAATTTTATTATCTTCTGATTAATGGCTAGTGCGTTTTATATCTAGAACTCATTACGGCCGTTGGGGCTGTGGGTAGACATCGACACTTCACTAATTGACTTTGCTATAGGTACGCCGGCAACGCATTCTGGATGTTCCTGGTGTATGTTTTTATAATGTAATGTAATGTCTTTTGATGATCCGGTATAACAAGAGTAATTCGAGTAGAGATTAGAGTATAGTAGATTTTTTAAGTCGGTATATTTTATTAGGACAATATTCCAACCAAGAGAAAGTTTTTAATAAACGTAAGATATTGATAAACATAGTAACTTAGCTAAAAGTAGCTTAATTACACTGTACTAATAAATATTGTGTTTCTTATTTAATATTCTCCAAATTCAGCAAAATAACTGAGCTGTTTGTTTACGTTAAAATTTAGACAAGGTATTTTAAGAGAGAAATTTAGTCCGCAGGTCGGGCCGTAGCATAAGAAAATTATTAAATGATGGGGAATCGACTTAATATTACTCAGACAAAGAAGTGTCTTCCAATTTGCTTTTAAATTTATATTCAAAGCTTTGTTTGTCAACGTAAACCCTTTAGATAACTAGGTACGTCATTTGCTTTAATTTCCTTTTACCTTTTCACAATACTTCTATTATAATAGAAAACTGTGATCCGATTTTCCTTATCGACTGTTTATTTATTTTATGAAATAAAATACTCGGAGACTACCTACTAATTTAAAACGTGTGATAAACAGAATTCATCTTAACGTGACCACTCTTTCCTGAGTATTTTGTATTGTATTTTATAGGGCTTTTATCTATTTTTTTCATTTTTGTTGCACTTACCTACTACATCTAATTATTAGTAAATTTTTTCATCACTCTTCACTCACAAAAACGAATAACTAGATCTAGACTTTGAACTCCAATGACCTTGTCCTATCTATCATCATTCATTGATATCAAAGGTCGATTACCTATATACAGTGAAAGATGACAATGTCCCTAACAATATCACAAATTCTACAATCCTACACGCAATAAAGAAAGTTCAAACATAAATTCATTCCCAAATTTCGTGTCACTCTTATAAAAATTGAAACAAACATTTTAAAAGTACAGTAAAATGTGCCCAGCGAAGCTCCGGGCACACGGGGACCACAGCGGCATCCTAATTAAAAATTTACATTTTGAAAGGGATGTTTTAATTCATTATTAAAATTTTGCGGGCGGAGTCGCTTTAATGCACATAATTCACGTCAAATATTGTATAATCGTGTGAAATATTCGGGACGCCATTGTTGTCAGTTTTGTTTGTCTTTGGAAAGTTTTTCGTTGGCTTCGCGGGGGTGCGCACAATTGAGATGCTAAATTAATATTATAAGTGCGTATTTATTAGATTGTTGTAAATGTTTTATTTAAATAAACACATCAAATTATTAAAAATAATAAGTTTAATTTTTCATGTTACATACACGTTATTACACGTTATTACACCTTTTATTTATTCCATAAAGATCACACTCAATAAAGCATAAATCCAGTTCCCAATAAAGTAGAAAAGAAACAACATTACCATCACAAAGAGTGTTATTGCGATTAAAGAAAGAAATCCTCTTGTTTAGTCTATTCCGCCAAATTCATCAAGGTAAGGCATTATTAGCCAATAAAACGGCTGTCAACGAATTTCACGCCTACCCACAAAGCGACAAAAATCAACATTGTTAAGATTCGGTCCAACATTTAACTCCTTTGATTTCAAACCTCCACAGACCAGCTAAAACAGATAAAAATACGAGTGTACGGCGGCCGAAATTAGACTGATCCGGCCGGCAATAGAGCTTAAAGTTTATTGCAGTCGATGATACTAGAACTTACAAAGTTATTTCGATCTACCCTCATGTTATGAATTATTCAGGTGGCGTTTAATAACTACGAGTGTAGTTTGCGAATACCCGACGGGGTGTCTTTTGTCTCTTTTTACCGAGTTGAAGAAAAAGGGATGCAATTTAGAATGAGATTGAAAGATCAATGCAAAGTCGCCGCATTACATTTTGTCGCTGAATTCATTTAAATAAGAATCGAAAGAAATCTTTCACTTGACGCGACGGGTGACGGATCAGTGTGGGGTATAACGATGCTCAATATTCTATCATTTATTATATACTTTTTATCTTTTATATTCCATACATTATAGTACTGATTCTTTTATAAAAAAGATATGGACTAAGGTTCAAGTGACGTTTTATCTTTATATTGTTCCTTACAACTTAAAAAATAACTTCCATATGGGAACACATGTCCTGAAATAAAACAATTTTATTTATTTTACATTTAATCCTAGTATTATGAACTCGAAAGTATTGTGAGGATGGATGACTCCTTAAGCTAATCAGTCTGATCGGATCATTAAAAGAATTATCCGAATATCATTCTGAAGTCGCAGACTAATATTTAAACTTTAACAATCCCCATTATTTTAAGTAAAATTAACGTATTGTGGATTTATTATGATAAATGATATAATATTATATATTACCTTTATGATTATAATAATCAAATCTATATACATATATAAAAATGATGCCCCTTTTCCTTCGTCACGGCATCACGCGTGAACGGGTGGACCGATTTCGATAATTCTTTTTTTCTTGAAGTACGAGGATGGTTCTTATGTAGAGAAAACGTAAATATGTACCACGGGCGAAGCCGGGGCGGACCGCTAGTGTCTTATAAAACTTTCCTCTACAAAGAAGTCTAAACTTTCCAAAATAAACTACCTTTCTTAAAAATGAGATTATACTAACATGACTTCTCTTTACAGGTACGTCGTCAAAGTAATCAACGCAAGCAGTAGTTTTAAGCCCGACCTACATAGTAGATTCAACAATTGCTGCGAAAAGTTTTCGCCATCTTGAAAATATCTAGCGAATACTTGATAAGTTCTTTGAAAATCTTGATTTACTTCGCGTTGGCTTTATCTGGTCTAAAAAGGTACGTCATACTCGTGTTTTCTTGTAAGTCTTTGTATTATACCTAAGTACACGTACGTATGGAGGCACCTTGAACTAAATAGTTACGAAATTAAAGAAAATCAACGAAATTCTGAATCCGTCAGTTTAGGTTCTACAATATGTGTTATATTTAAAATTAAAAAAAAGTTTCTTATTACTTATATTTAAAATAGTTGCCGTTTTTATTGATTGATGTAATTCTTCACTGATTAAGACATTTGTTAGTAGGTTGTAACTTAATTGAAAATATTTTGTGTACCCTTACTTAAAACTAGCTGTGTCCCGCGGTTTTACCCGCAGTGCTCCGCTCCTAATGGTCTTAGCGTGATGATATATCTATAGCCTTCCTCAATGTATGGGCTATCTAACGGCGAATTTTTCAAATCGGACCAGTAATTTCTGAGATTAGCGCGTTAATCAAACAAACATACAAACTCTTCAGCTTTATAATATTATAAGTATTATAAGTATAGATATATATAAAAAAAACTCGCATTAAAAACATTCCTACTTCAAAATCTCAAACCAGACATTGTCAGGTTTCCACTTTCATCCTTAATACCTAGACCATCTAAGCTTACTCTAAGCCCTAAAAACTATCCATAGCCGACGGATTACAACAATCGAACTTTTAATTTATCGTTGCAATTTTGTTCCTTGCAGTAAGTTTCCTACAGTTGGCGTCTGCTTGATTAATTGCCGCTAGTAAATACTGGATAATAAATTGTCTGTGTGTTATAGAAATGTACTTTAGTTCGTAATTGTTACATAATTCTGTAGTAAACAGTTCGTGCAAATTGGATTTTTAGGCTCAAATGTTTTACTTGTGTCAAGTAGGTAATGTTGAATTATTGGTACATTGAAATATTTTTAAATTAATAGTGTGAGTCGTTCTTGAAGCCACGAATTTTTAAATGCTCAATTATACTATTTTTAAGGGATAAAGCATTCAAACATTTGCACATTTTCAGACTTTTTGTAATAAAAAAGACTAAAATCGCTTATATTAATTAGCCAATTAGCCTATTACGAAGTAATGATTGAATTTACAATACTTAAAATAACATTTTCAATTTAATTAATGTTTGTTTTTATCCAAATCTATTTTAAACGGCTTTTCTGATAAACAATGTTTTATTTTATAAACAACGGATTGGTTACCGTTTGAAAGGCTATGAGTAATTCTTGCTGATTTAATTATTTCAATCATAGCTCCTCCTGTATTACCTACTTTTTAACCGACTTCAATTAAAGGAGGAGGTTATCTATTCGGCCGGTATGTTTTTTTTTTATATATATGTATACCGATTACTCCGAGGTTTCTGAATCGATTTATGTGATTCTTTTTTTGTTCGATGCGGGATGGTGTCGAATTGGTCCCATAAAAATTTTATTCGGATAGGCCCAGTAGTTTTTATTTTATGAGCATTTTTGTCTGTATTTGTAAATGTTGCAAGTACAAGTTTGAAGTCGGTTGTTTTTAACGCAGTTATCACTTGTTTGTTTCATGATTTTAGAACAAAATATTGAGTGATAATTTTACTTACAACTTAGCAACTACAATTTAAAATACGCATAGAGTAGGTAATCGTGTTTTAATTAGCATACTTTTCATTTTAATTCCTGTTTATATTTTACTTTTAGTACTTTTTGTTGCAATGAGACATCCACGCAAAGTTTAGAAGTTAAAATTAATTTTTATAATAAAGAATACATTTTGAAAATTATGTAGTAGGATAGGATAATTAACATTCAAAAACATCAACTTCACTACAAAGTATAAAACAAAGTCGCTTTTTCTGTCCCTATGTTAAATCTTTGAAACTACGTAACGGATTTTGATTCGGTTTGTTTAATAGATAGATTGATTCAAGATTTCTTTATAAGATTTTAGACAGCGGGCGAAGCCGCGGGCGGAAAGCTACTTTATAAACTATCTTTTAATGAATCATGCAGTGAAAAAAATGTTGAATAGCGCGAAAAAAAACGTAATTTTGTGTACTAATTTAGACAATAAATTATAAAAGCTCGTGCCTTGTAAATTATGGTTTTAAATAATTAATTATTTAGGTCGTGAGCCACTTAGCGAACGGTAATGTGCCAACCATTACGGTAATGGATGATGCAACTATGTGCTGTCATGTGGCTTCACTTGTAGTTTTTTAAGTAATATTTTGTATGGAGCTTTCGTGGCATGGCTTCTTAGTTGCGTTGGTTACTAGTTTTTGTTTGTAATTGTTTATAGTATTCATCAGTATTCATCATTCATTATTGGTATTGTTAAATGTTAGATATTAAAATTTTCTCGTTATTATGGAGTTATTAATAGGTAGGTGTAATTTATATTTAAGTCAATTTTTGTCCAAAATCTTTATACCTTGTTCTTTTATAAGCGCAACTAGAGAGTAAAATTCTTATCATGCGTGAATTTTTATTTCAATTTAAAACTTAATTAATATTTACGGAGCATGTTAAAATGTAATTTCTCGTACGTTCTATAATATATTCATTTCTATCTAATATAAACTAAAAATCCTGTGGCTAAATATAAACTACACTACCTCAGAAACATGCGACCATTCAGGAAATTCGAGCACATTAATTACAAAAATATGTTTTCCGTATTCTTATCGTATTACGTGATATTACCAAAGCCTATCTATTACGGCATATTGTCCATAAATCTCTTTATTACGGATTCGCCTACTATCCGAGCGTCGTCAAATCCGAGCATATAATGGGGAATCGATCTTTATTATAACTTTTATGTGAACACACCCAGATTAATATGATCACTAGCCAAATATTCTTATGGAGTAATCTTGTGATTTTTGTGTCAACATGAACTATTGGAAGGTACAAGTATAACGAAATATTTAATTGTAATCGAAACATGAATGTATGATTTGATACATTATTATTAAAAAAAAAAAAAACACACACACTAATTGTATTTAAACAAGCTCTTTTGAATGTACATAATCCTAATAATTAAAAAAAAAATGCTTGCATTTTTTATGCTACCAAATAATTCATATGTCTAATATCATACACATATTTTTTATAACTCACAGATTTAAATGCACATTTATCCAATAATTTTCGCAATACCCGTCCCCTACCATTCCTACCAATTAAGGGGACTATTCTGACACTCAGCTATTTTCTATAACTCCTACACTTAACAGGATACACTAACTGCTAGCACGCGACTCCACTCGTTCCCTTCGATATATTATTTATTGGTTAAGGGTTCACACGGGTATAGTTCGACTAGTATGGAATATTATCGTTAGTACTTTAAGCTTTTTCTTAAACACATCTATTAGTTGATAATAATATTCAAATTTCTGTGAATTTAGATAAAGAAAACGTTTTGCTCTTTATAATAATTTAACATTAATTACATTTTTATTTATTTGACAAGCATGGATCCTGTTTTTACGAACTTTTTTCAGACCTATGTTGAAATATAAAAATCATCCGAGCCTGGACATTATTAAGTCCATGTTTTCATAAAGTTCTGAAAAAACCATTTGCGTATTATTTATTTAATTAAAAACGTACAAATGATATCCTCTCCACATTGTCCGAGCTAAATTGCAACAGAAGTCGCCAATACCACAAACCAAATGAATTATTGACCCCAAAAATATCGATTGCTCCCGAAATCTCGGACCAGGGAACAATACGAATGACAAATGAAATTTGACGGCACCATAAATCTAAAGGTATAATAAAAGATTATCTTTCCCCTGGAATAAATACTACAGGGGACTGACAATAGCTTCTTTATTAAGGATGCTACGTGATCATGTTTTGTTTTGCTGTTAGGGGAGCGCCATACGAATGCGTCTATTGTTGTGTTGTACTTTTAAAATATTTAATATCGCACATGGTTTTAGTAGAATTATCTATGGAATTATACAAATAGAATTGTAGTGTCTCTTTGTAATAGTAAAATATCAGCGTCATATGATGTATGGAACATATATATTAATATATTTTTGTCAGTTTATGTGTCTTATTTGTTAAACTCCGCTGCACAATTTTAGCCTAATAAGAGCTGATGTTTCAAGAATTAACTAAGGTTCTAAACTTAGAAAAATGTAGAAATGTCATATGTCAAGGGTCTGTCTTTGGTAAAAGACATTTTTAAAATTTTTAAAGCCTAGCCTAATAGCGTAGAGTATATATCCAGTATTCAAAGAACTGGACATGTCTTGTCCTTTATTATTACGCTATTGTTAATATTGTAAAAGGTCTAAATAAATGTATTGTATGTAATATATAATTGTAATTTGAATCATTCACAAAAGGACTTAATTTATTAGAGTTAACTCGTAATTTCAAAGTGAAAAAATTATGTTAGATTAATTTTCGGTTACTAAGAAACGCAGAAGAGCCTATAGGAATATCTATATTAATCGATCTTTTACATATTATTGAAGCTTGAAGTTAAATTTGAATGCTTTATTATGAAATGAAATGAAATGAAATGAAATGATTTATTTGTATGAATTGTGGTTACAAAGCAAAGTTATAATAAATTTCACGTCCGCACAATTCGCCAACAATTGGCATACAAATATTTGAATTTTATAATTTAAACTAATTCACGTGAGTTATATTAGTTATTAGAAAAAATAACTAAATTATTATTTATATTGAAGAAGATCTAGAAGTGCAAGCTATAAAACTGAGCAGATGAAACTGTCACTTGAGTGGAAACTTTCTACAAACTATACACTTATTAAAGCTTAATCAAGTGTTTTTCTTGAGAACTTAGAAATGGGATTTATTTTTTAACCCTTCTTTATTAGTTTGATACTACTTTTGCTTTCCAATTTACTATACTGGTTATATTTATATACTGGTCTTATAAATAGTGTAGTCGGGTTAAAAGGTATTTGGCATAATCGTGATTATCATAAATACCTAAATGTAAATAAAATAAAATATAAAAATCTCGCTACAAATTGTTTTTATCAGTCTTCCCTGATTTCCGAACCCATATAACTGGTCTCGTTAAATTAATACAAAAGTATTTAAAAAATATAACTTATAAACATTTAGAAACTGTTTTTATTTTCCTGTCTACATATTACAATAAAGCACTGTCGTAAGTAAAGGATTGTCGTAGGTATTTTCATACAAATACATCGTAAAATAAAATTAACCCTCCATTTCTCACAAGCCATGCAAATCTAATTGCAATAATAACTCAATAATGTCATTCAAAGTTAAGAAGCGTAACAAAAGTATCAAACCCAAAGAAAACATGAAGCAACCACTGAACTATAGAATTAATTATGAATTACTAGATTTCCGCCCGCGGCTTCGCCCGCGTTTTTAAAGGAAAACCCGCATAGTTCCCGTTCCCGTGGGATTTCCGGGATAAAACCTACCCTATGTGTTAATCCAAGTTACCTTCTATATGTGTGCTAAATTTCATTGTAATCGGTTCAGTAGTTTTTACGTGAAAGAGTAACAAACATCCATACATCCATACAAACTTTCGCCTTTATAATATTAATAGGACTAGCTTTCCACCCGCGGCTTCACCCGCGTTTTCAAAGAAAAATCCGCATAGCTCCTGT
The DNA here is from genome assembly GCF_061535455.1 of Colias philodice. Lineage (NCBI taxonomy): Eukaryota > Metazoa > Arthropoda > Insecta > Lepidoptera > Pieridae > Colias > Colias philodice. The sequence continues at coordinate 3,639,347 of NC_143109.1, read as the reverse complement.
TGCCGTGGGATTTCCGAGATAAAACCTATCCTATGTTGTAATCCAAATTACCCTCTATATGTGTGCTAAATATCATAGTAATCGGTTCAGTAGTATTTGCGTGAAAGAGTAACAAACATCCATACACATACATCCATCCTCATAAACTTTCGCATTTATAATATTAGTAGAAAGGACGTAAATAAACCGGATTAATTAAATGCTCAATGCAGAATGTTTATGTCGGAAACAATTTGTTACAATTATATTAGTTCGGATTATATGTGGTTTGTTTTTCAAAGGTTATTTTTAATTGTAATGCTTTGTTTGGATGGAATCTAGAATATTATCATATTCTGTACGTATATGGTATTTAAAGATTTGCTTACGAGAAGGATAAAATCATGAGTACGAGATATTTGGTAAATATATTTGTATTGAAATGGGAGCATCGTCTTCTAAGCTTCTACTTCAAACATTTCTTACCTCAAGTATATAACTTATATGATAAACAAAACTATTGGTAGTTAGTTTTGTAATTACTATTTTATTACTTATGTATTTTTAAATAACTATTATCAATTACATGATCATTTTATTCATACATATTCAAATTAATAGATAATATATAAAATTGGTATACACATAATAAATAATCACCAAGTAAAGTAACTTTACGAGGGCACCAAATGAAGCTCAGGTTATTATATAGATATTTATTGATTCATTTCATCGCTAAAAGCTTTCCAGTTTCACCCAATTTATAGCAATTATCATTTACTTCATTAACGGCTTAATCAAGTACTTAACCCACAGAACTCAATATCTCAGACTCAATTTAAATTTTCACTTATTAACTGCAAGCGTGTATTTATAGAAAGCTAGGTGTATTTTTAACTGACTTCAAAAAAAGGAGGAGGTTCTCAATTCGGTCGGTATATTTTTTTTAGATACTAGTAGTAGACTATTTACATTTTACGTATTATGGTTGTTATTTTATACTAATACCTATAGGGAAGTAACAAAATATTAATCTTACGAAAGATTTATAAAATTACTAGCGGTCCGCCCCGGCTTCGCCCGTGGTACATAAGAAAAATAGATGTTGGCCGATTCTCAGACTTACCCGATATGCACAGAAAATTTCATGAGAATCGGTCCACCCGTTTCGGAGGAGTATGCAGACTAACATTGTGACACGAGAATTTTATATATATAAGATTACCTTTGTTTTTTTGATTGGATTTTTAATTTTGGCGTAGGTAAGTAAGTAAATCAATAAAAATATAGATATTATTAATGGACTTACAATTCCCCAATTTTATACAAAAGTCAAAATATTAAATAAAATGCGATCGTACATAGACTACCTACCTTTATTAAAACCTACAATACCGAACCTTGCTTCACTTTTTGATAAACTTTAATAACCCGTAATTAATACCTTAAAATGTATTTTATAAGCGCAATACATAAAATATAAGCCCTAACTCGATAAACGACTTAATTGTTTTGCCGAAATAAAAAGGTTAAGTATTTAATTTCGCTACGTACACTACAGTTAATTTGAGCATATCGATTCGATTCCCATTTTACGACTCGAGCACTTTTGATAACCGGTTGTTTTATCCAAGTGCTTTTACAATTTTAAATGTAATTGATTTCCTGATAATCGATATTTCAATTGAATCGGCAATTTTTAATCTGTAACTACTGAATTGGTTTTGTTGAATTATTGGTTAAATTTAACAAGAAGTTATTATGGTATCGATAAGGTGAAAATATTGCAGCTTCTCTGTTAGAATAAAAATGTACTTATTTTATTTCATTGACATGTAAATCGATAGGTACAAGTAGATGAGATAGACCTTCAGACGAAAATCATGGTTGTTCTAATATTTTTTGTGTTTCTTTGACACGTTCTTTGGCATGTAGCTCCGTCACGCTGGAACCCGCTTTAAAAAAAACCTTACTTTTTTTCAGCCTATTTTACCTACAAACGATGCTAATAAATGTAGTATAGGTCAATTTTTTGTAGTCTTATTAGTTACTTAGAAAACATCATTGATATCGTTCGAAGTAAAAAATATAAATAATAGCGTGTTGATTAGTTTTGGAATGGGTTCCAAATTGATTGTAGTTTATTGTAGTGGCAAGAAAATTCTTTATTTGCGTTGTTTTATCTCAAATTATTGCAAGAAGGTCACAATAACAAGATTTTAAAAAATAAATAACACTTGTTCAAAAACTACAAACGATGCCAATAAATGTAGTATAGGTCAATTTTTTGTAGTCTTATTAGTTACTTAGAAAACATCATTGATATCGTTCGAAGTAAAAAATATAAATAATAGCGTGTTGATTAGTTTTGGAATGGGTTCCAAATTGATTGTAGTTTATTGTAGTGGCAAGAAAATTCTTTATTTGCGTTGTTTTATCTCAAATTATTGCAAGAAGGTCACAAAAACAAGATTTTAAAAAATAAATAACACTTGTTCAAAAACTACAAACGATGCCAATAAATGTAGTATAGGTCAATTTTTTGTAGTCTTATTAGTTACTTAGAAAACATCATTGATATCGTTCGAAGTAAAAAATATAAATAATAGCGTGTTGATTAGTTTTGGAATGGGTTCCAAATTGATTGTAGTTTATTGTAGTGGCAAGAAAATTTTTTATTTGCGTTGTTTCATCTCAAATTATTGCAAGAAGGTCACAATAACGAGATTTTAAAAAATAAATAACACTTGTTCAAAAACTACAAACAATGTAGTTGATTGTAGCTAAACTCATATGTTTGTAGTGGCTGCTGAACCCCTGTAAGCAATAAAAAACAAAAAATTTAGTGTTCAATAAGTTAATATATTCAAAACAATTATGAGCCTTGGATTTCGTGTCGTTTGTAGTTTTAGAAAAAAAATATTCATGCTCATACATACATCTTCGCACACGTGCGTGTTTGTGTATGCGTGTGGGAGTTTCGTAATTTAGTGTACATTAAATTGCACATGATATATGTTAAAAAAAAAAGAGTTGGATATCTTTAATGTTCAGTAGTTTGCTGTTCAATGTTACAAAGTCACTTAATAATCCGAAACTGCTGAGACGACAAAAGTAATTAAATTGAAATAATGGATAAATTCCATCCGAAACGAAAAAAAACTCAAAATAGTGCAATATAAAAAATTGGAATTAATATTGTCATTTATCGTTTATTGTAGTACTGGTAAAATAATTTATCCTCTAAAATAACTTCAAGAAAAATCAGATAAAACTAGCCAAATTGTAGTGGTATAATAAAATGACACTGGCATAAAAACTACAAACGATATGAACAATTGTCACAGTACCTTTATATTTGTATGTCTTGCTTATTACTGATTATAAGTGCGAATGAATAAATCTACTTAGTGTTTGATAGAGTGATACATTTTAAGACGTTAGAAAATAGAAAAGGAAATCGTTCGTAGTTTCACAGTTTGTCTTCCGACAGCATACCTTTATAAGTATATGGACATTACCGATTAAATATAAGCGTGCGTACACAAGTTTACAGTTACTATAGTAGTATAGTGCCTACAGTAAATGTAGCATCGATTATACCTCAAAATATAAATTCAAAATCGTTGGACTTACAAGTATGTGCTGTTTTTCGTATTAAAAAATAATGACAGCCAACTATACACGGACTTTCGTAAGTATTGAAAACTTGAGCTGCAAATGAGTTGAATTTTTAATTATAATTTCTGAAAGTGTAAAACTTTTTGTAACTAATAAGACTACAAAAAATTGACCTATACTACATTTATTGGCATCGTTTGTAGTTTTTGAACAAGTGTTATTTATTTTTTAAAATCTTGTTATTGTGACCTTCTTGCAATAATTTGAGATAAAACAACGCAAATAAAGAATTTTCTTGCCACTACAATAAACTACAATCAATTTGGAACCCATTCCAAAACTAATCAACACGCTATTATTTATATTTTTTACTTCGAACGATATCAATGATGTTTTCTAAGTAACTAATAAGACTACAAAAAATTGACCTATACTACATTTATTGGCATCGTTTGTAGTTTTTGAACAAGTGTTATTTATTTTTTAAAATCTTGTTATTGTGACCTTCTTGCAATAATTTGAGATGAAACAACGCAAATAAAAAATTTTCTTGCCACTACAATAAACTACAATCAATTTGGAACCCATTCCAAAACTAATCAACACGCTATTATTTATATTTTTTTACTTCGAACGATATCAATGATGTTTTCTAAGTAACTAATAAGACTACAAAAAATTGACCTATACTACATTTATTGGCATCGTTTGTAGTTTTTGAACAAGTGTTATTTATTTTTTAAAATCTTGTTATTGTGACCTTCTTGCAATAATTTGAGATAAAACAACGCAAATAAAGAATTTTCTTGCCACTACAATAAACTACAATCAATTTGGAACCCATTCCAAAACTAATCAACACGCTATTATTTATATTTTTTACTTCGAACGATATCAATGATGTTTTCTAAGTAACTAATAAGACTACAAAAAATTGACCTATACTACATTTATAAGCATCGTTTGTAGGTAAAATAGGCTGAAAAAAAGTAAGGTTTTTTTTAAAGCGGGTTCCAGCGTGACGGAGCTTTGGCATGTTATTTAAATTTTAAACTATTTGCTCGTAGGTACTTACTTTCCTTATATGAAAGAAAGATAATTCTTGTATATTGCATAAAATATGAAAATTGCCTTAAAACTACAAGTGTAGATTTTAGTAAATTTTCTAACGTTCAGTCAGCAACTACCTAATTAAGCTTACTATACCTTCACTGAACTGCACCTTCCGAGAATAAATTCGTAATCAATGCATTATCGGATTGCACGATAAAACGTACATTTGTATTGTTTAAAGGATTTACGATCTTAATAATGATTCATAAAATGCGATACTTAATTAGACCGCGAGTTCTTGCTATGAAGGTTTCAAATATGTTTCTTGAAAATAATAATTTTTAATGATGAAAGGGTATTATTGCTGTTATGTTATGTCTTTATTGATAACTGATAAGTAATTGTTAATTGAGGTTTTATGTCAATAATTTTATAACACAATATTAAATTAAGTAATATTGACAGAGTAATGTGACGTTTAAAAATATTAAGACGAATTTGGTACGTTTTCATAGAATCTTCAAATTCAAATTATTCGTAAATTATACAAAATATTTTAGTATTGATGTTAACAATATTTCCACGGTCCATGATTTTAGAACTTTTATAAAACCCGTCAGTAATTCGGTGTTGTTTTTAACTTTATTACTTCTAACGAAATGTTGTTTTATCGTTGCTCGTTATACCTAAACACTATCTTTCCAACGTCAAAACTTTAACAATAAGCAGTTGAAAATAAAATTCGCACAAAAACAAGGAACTTGCTAGAGCTCGTACATTAACCGGCTAAAACCGAGATTCGTATGATTCATGCCTTGCTATAACTGACGGGGTGAATATGTCACTGCTTTTTGTAGGACTTTTTTATTTTTGTTAAGAGCCATTTCCAGATGTATTAAAATGTTCAATTCTTGGAAAAAGTCACCTACTATCAGTTAAAGAATGTTGCGAAACTTAACAATAAAATACATTTGTAACTAGAAGCATTTCTGGCACAATTTCAACTTAAGGTTGATGTTCCGACCGTCCCTCCATACATTTTTGATTACCTCTAAACACTTAACACAGACACTATTTCTTTAAAACTAATCATTTTATCACTTCTCTATAATGAAATGTGTGCGCGTTCGACCTTTTTAATCAATAATTTACAATATTTACTTAGAAAAACAACAGTAAAATACCGGAAAAATTTGACACTTCTACAGTAGTGTGCGTGACTTTTGCCAAGCGAAACACGACATAAAGCACGACATCTAGCGCATAGACTATATACTTATTACAGATCTAGCGCGTCAATGTCTAAACGAAAGGCGATGTTTAGACATTGACGCGCTAGATGTCGTGCATTCGCGTTCGTTATCTTATGCATAATGAGCATAATTCTAATAAATCAAAGTTATGTGTAAAAATTGAGTAATTTCATTTCCAATCGTTCAAAGAAAATAACAATAAAATAAAATAAAACTAATGACCTTAGAAACTATGTTTTTTTTTATTTATTACTCATTATTGTTCGTCCGTCGTAGAGCTCCGTCACGCTGGAACCCGCTTTAAAAAAAACCTTACTTTTTTTCAGCCTATTTTACCTACAAACGATGCTAATAAATGTAGTATAGGTCAATTTTTTGTAGTCTTATTAGTTACTTAGAAAACATCATTGATATCGTTCGAAGTAAAAAATATAAATAATAGCGTGTTGATTAGTTTTGGAATGGGTTCCAAATTGATTGTAGGTTATTGTAGTGGCAAGAAAATTCTTTATTTGCGTTGTTTTATCTCAAATTATTGCAAGAAGGTCACAATAACAAGATTTAAAAAAATAAATAACACTTGTTCAAAAACTACAAACGATGCCAATAAATGTAGTATAGGTCAATTTTTTGTAGTCTTATTAGTTACTTAGAAAACATCATTGATATCGTTCGAAGTAAAAAATATAAATAATAGCGTGTTGATTAGTTTTGGAATGGGTTCCAAATTGATTGTAGTTTATTGTAGTGGCAAGAAAATTCTTTATTTGCGTTGTTTTATCTCAAATTATTGCAAGAAGGTCACAATAACAAGATTTTAAAAAATAAATAACACTTGTTCAAAAACTACAAACGATGCCAATAATTAATGTAGTATAGGTCAATTTTTTGTAGTCTTATTAGTTACTTAGAAAACATCATTGATATCGTTCGAAGTAAAAAATATAAATAATAGCGTGTTGATTAGTTTTGGAATGGGTTCCAAATTGATTGTAGTTTATTGTAGTGGCAAGAAAATTCTTTATTTGCGTTGTTTTATCTCAAATTATTGCAAGAAGGTCACAATAACAAGATTTAAAAAAATAAATAACACTTGTTCAAAAACTACAAACGATGCCAATAAATGTAGTATAGGTAAATTTTTTGTAGTCTTATTAGTTACTTAGAAAACATCATTGATATCGTTCGAAGTAAAAAATATAAATAATAGCGTGTTGATTAGTTTTGGAATGGGTTCCAAATTGATTGTAGTTTATTGTAGTGGCAAGAAAATTCTTTATTTGCGTTGTTTTATCTCAAATTATTGCAAGAAGGTCACAATAACAAGATTTTAAAAAATAAATAACACTTGTTCAAAAACTACAAACGATTTTATTATTCGTTGAAATTATAAAAAAGTAACAAATAGTAGTACTAAGTTATATCACATATCACTCTTGTAATTGCATATAAATATTTATGATTATTTTATTACATAAAATAGCATATGTATTGTTTTTTTCTTCATTAAATCTTTTTTAGACACTACTTTTTTTCAGATATTAGATTGGATTGAATATTAATTTCGGCCGTAAGTAACTAATAAGACTACAACAAATTGACCTATACTACATTCATCAGCATCGTTTGTAGATAAAAATAAATAAAAAGAAATATTTTTTTGCTCTTGAATCACTATAAACGCAGTATAAGGCTTTCGATGAACCAATTTTTAGTCTTCAAAAAGCTCTACAGTTTATAAAATCGTTTGTAGTATACGATCCTTCAACTGTATCGTAGCTGTTGTTAAAAATACTAACAATTACTCTCTGATTATTGATTAACAATTTTCAATTATCAAAAAGTTTTACACTTTCAGAAATTATAATTAAAAATTCAACTCATTTGCAGCTCAAGTTTTCAATACTTACGAAAGTCCGTGTATAGTTGGCTGTCATTATTTTTTAATACGAAAAACAGCACATACTTGTAAGTCCAACGATTTTGAATTTATATTTTGAGGTATAATCGATGCTACATTTACTGTAGGCACTATAGTAACTGTAAACTTGTGTACGCACGCTTATATTTAATCGGTAATGTCCATATACATATAAAGGTATGCTGTCGGAAGACAAACTGTGAAACTACGAACGATTTCCTTTTCTATTTTCTAACGTCTTAAAATGTATCACTCTATCAAACACTAAGTAGATTTATTCATTCGCACTTATAATCAGTAATAAGCAAGACATACAAATATAAAGGTACTGTGACAATTGTTCATATCGTTTGTAGTTTTTATGCCAGTGTCATTTTATTATACCACTACAATTTGGCTAGTTTTATCTGTTTTTTCTTGAAGTTATTTTAGAGGATAAATTATTTTACCAGTACTACAATAAACGATAAATGACAATATTAATTCAAATTTTTTATATTGCACTATTTTGAGTTTTTTTTCGTTTCGGATGGAATTTATCCATTATTTCATTTTAATTACTTTTGTCGTCTCAGCAGTTTCGGATTATTAAGTGACTTTGTAACATTGAACAGCAAACTACTGAACATTAAAGATATCCAACTCTTTTTTTTTTAACATATATCATGTGCAATTTAATGTACACTAAATTACGAAACTCCCACATGCATACACAAACACGCACGTGTGCGAAGATGTATGTATGAGCATGAATATTTTTTTTTCTAAAACTACAAACGACACGAAATCCAAGGCTCATAATTGTTTTGAATATATTAACTTATTGAACACTAAATTTTTTGTTTTTTATTGCTTACAGGGGTTCAGCAGCCACTACAAACATATGAGTTTAGCTACAATCAACTACATTGTTTGTAGTTTTTGAACAAGTGTTATTTATTTTTTTAAATCTCGTTATTGTGACCTTCTTGCAATAATTTGAGATGAAACAACGCAAATAAAAAATTTTCTTGCCACTACAATAAACTACAATCAATTTGGAACCCATTCCAAAACTAATCAACACGCTATTATTTATATTTTTTACTTCGAACGATATCAATGATGTTTTCTAAGTAACTAATAAGACTACAAAAAATTGACCTATACTACATTTATTGGCATCGTTTGTAGTTTTTGAACAAGTGTTATTTATTTTTTTAAATCTTGTTATTGTGACCTTCTTGCAATAATTTGAGATAAAACAACGCAAATAAAGAATTTTCTTGCCACTACAATAAACTACAATCAATTTGGAACCCATTCCAAAACTAATCAACACGCTATTATTTATATTTTTTACTTCGAACGATATCAATGATGTTTTCTAAGTAACTAATAAGACTACAAAAAATTGACCTATACTACATTTATTGGCATCGTTTGTAGTTTTTGAACAAGTGTTATTTATTTTTTTAAATCTTGTTATTGTGACCTTCTTGCAATAATTTGAGATAAAACAACGCAAATAAAGAATTTTCTTGCCACTACAATAACCTACAATCAATTTGGAACCCATTCCAAAACTAATCAACACGCTATTATTTATATTTTTTACTTCGAACGATATCAATGATGTTTTCTAAGTAACTAATAAGACTACAAAAAATTGACCTATACTACATTTATTGGCATCGTTTGTAGTTTTTGAACAAGTGTTATTTATTTTTTTAAATCTTGTTATTGTGACCTTCTTGCAATAATTTGAGATAAAACAACGCAAATAAAGAATTTTCTTGCCACTACAATAAACTACAATCAATTTGGAACCCATTCCAAAACTAATCAACACGCTGTTATTTATATTTTTTACTTCGAACGATATCAATGATGTTTTCTAAGTAACTAATAAGACTACAAAAAATTGACCTATACTACATTTATTAGCATCGTTTGTAGGTAAAATAGGCTGAAAAAAAGTAAGGTTTTTTTTAAAGCGGGTTCCAGCGTGACGGAGCTCCGTCGTAGGTCTGTAAACTGTATTGTACACTGAAGGTAAATGGTACTGTAGGTACTTTAGTTCGGCGTCGTCGCTCGTCGGCTTGATATAAAATTACATTCTTGATTTCATTGACACGCGCTATGATTTGCGCGCGGAATTTCTTGTGTTGTGAATTTATTTTTGTATGCTATGCATTTTAATTGATTCAAATTGCAATGTTTCTCTAGTATGCATTTGAGACTATATTGTAAATTGTAATAATTGATCGTGGGTATAGTAATTAATTATTCTAATAACGCAATTAGTAATATATGTATTTTCGGTGGGATTCAAAACAAAAAATTGGCCCGTGATTTTTATGAAATTTCACCACATTGCAAATCACATCAATCATAGTTCATACACATGTATGACGAAAGTGATTAGTATTGTGGCTAACATTGACTCATCAGTTCATCACTGAAACCAGTGATAAATCAGTACCTATATCATATTGTGTTTGAATATTTTTAAACAATGATATAAGTATACAATTATTATAAATCGGTAAACTATCAAAGTAATCACAAACTTGCAAACATTGGTAAAATGTCCAGTAGTTTATGAGCCTATTCATTACAATCAAACAAACAAACAAAGTTTTCCTCTTTATAATATGTATTAGTGTAGACAAACACTATGAATACGATCACGAATGCAAATTCGGGGATTTTCTAATTATTGCTAAATAATAATTGAATTCGTTTTGAAATACTCTATAATTTTTAGTGTATAAATAGACATTTATAATGTGGTGCTCATTTTTTTTGTACTGCTAACGCTATTGTAGGTACCTATTTTCGTTGTTTTATTTCAAGTGAACACGGCCATACAATTTTGTCACGAGCCGCCTATGATTGTAGGTACTTTTGTTAGGCTCCTTCGTCGTCCGCGTCGGCTCGAAAGTTCTTGATTTCATTGTCACGCGCTATGATTTGCGCGCGGATTTTCTTGTGTTGTGAATTTATTTTTGTATTATTATTATTTTTTATTTTTTTTTTTATTTTATTGATTCAAATAAAATATTTCACTAGTATGCATTTGAGACTATATTGTATTATGTATAATTTATCGTAGGTATAGTTATTCTTATAACGCAGTTATATTTTCGGTGGGACAATTTGACCCGTGATTTTTCTGAAATATCACCACGTTGCAAATCACATCAATCATACACACGTATGACGAAAGTATAGTGGCTATAATTGACTCATCAGTTCATCACTGAAACCAGTGATAAATCAGTACATATATCATATTTTATTGTGTTTGAATATTTTTTAAACAGCGATATATACAATATTATTATAAATCGGTAAACTACCAAAGTACTTCCGAATTTTCAGACAGACAAACAAGTAGTTTGAACACGCAGTTTTCTTATACTAGTAGCAAAAATCAAAACCATAATATTATGTTTCCCTACTATATTTTACTAAAAGTCGAGTGCGTCGAAATCGTAAATAATAATATGTTTTTCACCTTCCTGGTTATTTTCCCATAGTAAATAGTGTTTTAGGTTTGTTGTTGTAGGTAGGAATAATAATAATTATTCTTACATGTTGGTTATGAAATGTATATTGAAATAATTTACTTTTACAAATCATTAGTGATATAAGTTTTGAGTGAAAATGCTTGGATCAGCATAATATTATATGGTAAGTACTTCAAATACATGTTTTGATAAAAAAAACAATAGTGTAATAAAATAAAACTGCGTTTTATTGTAATCAATGTTGACAATTTTAAATTCCAAAATTATTGATCAATAAAATAGTTTACACCAACAAATATAACTTTTATTTTTATAACAATCGTTCATAATATAAACCGTAGCAGGTGGCGTTTTGAAGTTCTGTCTACTCATACAGAAAAATGGAAAACTTGTTTTTTTTTGTAAACAATTTATTACTCATGTTGTTTGGCAACTCGAAGCGTGGTCGTCCGTCGTAGGTACTTTTGTTCGGCGTCGCGTCGTCGTCCGCGTCGGCTTGATATAAAACATTCTTGATTTCATTGACACGCGCTATGATTTGCGCGCGGAATTTCTTGTGTTGTGAATTTATTTTTGTATGCTATGCATTTTAATTGAATCAAATTGCAATATTTCTCTAGTATGCATTTGAGACTATATTGTAATAATTGATCGGGTAGGTATAGTAATTAATTATTCTAATAACGCAATTATATTTTCGGTGGGATTCAAAACAAAAAATTGGCCCGTGATTTTTATGAAATTTCACCACATTGCAAATTATATATTATACAATTACAATTACAATTATTATAAATCGGTAAACTATCAAAGTAATTACAAACTTGCAAAATATGCTTTTCCGAATTTTCAGACAGACACACAATTTTATTAGTTTGTTTTAGCAAAGTAGGTACCTATACCTATACGCTTACGTCGCGCGTCGCGTCGTCGAAAACGGTGCGCCCAGAAACAAACATACCTAATTCAGTTACAATCCTTTTTTTGTTCCGTAATTTATTGTATTTATTCTAATACGATTTTTTTTATTCGTCGGCCAGTTCTACTAGGTATAAAAAGATAAAATTGAAATATAATTATTGTAGCGACAGCCATATTATGTTACTATGTTTTCGTAAATATGTTTTTCACCTTCCTGGTTATTTTCACATAATCTTATCTTATATATAAAAATGAATCGCAAAATGTGTTGGTAAGCGCATAACTCGAGAACGGCTGAACCGATTTCGATCATTCTTTTTTTATTATATTCCTTGAAGTACGAGGATGGTTTTTATGTAGAGAAAACGTAAATATTATGTACCACGGGCGAAGCCGGGGCGGACCGCTAGTATATATATATAAATGAATCGCAAAATGTGCAGTGTTGGTAAGCGCATAACTCGAGAACGGCTGAACCGATTTCGATAATTCTTTTTTTATTATATTCCTTGAAGTACGAGGATGGTTCTTATGTAGAGAAAACGTAAACATGTACCACGGGCGAAGCCGGGGCGGACCGCTAGTCTAATATAAAAATGAATCGCAAAATGTGTTGGTAAGCGCATAACTCGAGAACGGCTGAACCGATTTCGATAATTCTTTTTTTATTATATCCCTTGAAGTACGAGGATGGTTCTTATAGCTAGAGAGCTAGTTAGTTTAGTTTTAGTGCAGTGGCAGTGTAAATGTTGTTGTTGAGGTTATGTAAATTTAACACTTTAGTTAACTACCAAGATATAAAGAAATGAGGATAGGACACAATAACTATTGGTTGAGGTATTTATAAACTCATAATATACTTTTAAAAAAATCACGTTTTAATAAATTTCTAGAATTAAATTAGAACAGCTGATTCAAAATAGCCTAAAAAATCTTAATAATAATAATTACGCTTCACAGCAAGAAGAAATGTACCATATGTACCCGCACAAAGTCGATATTGTGTTGCCTACCGTTCGACTCAATGGCTAGGGTTGTAACTACCTTTAATAATTATTACCAAACTAATAAACCGAGTGATGCGAAATAACCATAATTCTTTTAGAGTTTGATAAAATGATCAGGCAGGTATTTTCTTTAATCCTCTGAATTCTCGGTTACTAAATTGTATCGTTGAAATTATTCTTAATCGCGTAAATTTAATAAATAATCATATGGAAAACACTTTTCATTTGTTTTTTTACTTTCACGCCCAACTACTATACAATAATTACGTTGTTTCGGTATTTTGACGAGAAAACGCAGGAAACATCCGTTGTATCATTTTAGATAGATTGTATATTTTGTATCTGTAGAATTGAAATCAAAGCTATGTATATGTTGTCTCCATTCTTTTCTTATCGGATTGTTGATCCCAATGCGAATGCGTCACTTAAATTTTATAAAAGACAATTAAGAACATCAAAAATAAAGTGATACGTAAATATTTCACAGTGCAATATATTATGTAATTAATAATAATTATATATTTATGAAAAAATAATTACATCAGATTTAATAATAGCAATTGTTTTGAATGTACATAATATGAATAAATGATTACATCATAATAGTAATAATCACAATTGTTTTATTTCCCATTTGTTGCAACCCTAGCATATTTTCATGTAGCAGCAGAAGTACCTACACTGGCGGCGCGGCGGCATCGTGCGACATCAAAGGCATTGCCTTACTAGGTAAGTTTATAATGACTCATTTCTTTTATTATATAATTTACGTTTTACTTTTACAGAATCCGATTCAATGGATTATGAAGACGAGTCACACAACGCCATACGATAGTGATGATGAATGAACATTTCAATAAATGCATGCGTGTTTTTTTATGTTGTTTTGTAATTGTTAATTGTTTCTTAAATAAAGAAATAAACTAAATATTTAAATGATGATTTGTTATTTGCAACACAACTTTATATTTGAGATTCTTTACAAATGTATATTTAGTTTTGTATCATCAAATTTATAAATTTTATTCCATAGTTTTCAAAATTAAATGTAAATGACCATAAAAACATTAATAAAGTAAATCATTGATGTAAGGTCAGGGAACGTAATACATATATACATCTGACCATGTAGAAGCTAAGTCTTGTTGACTGCTGAAGTCTGTAAAGTTTTGTTGTCTGCTGAAGTCTGTACGCAATGAAAATGTCTGCCGTTTCGAAAATAAGTTTTTAAGACCCTAATAAATAAAATATATGAATGGCAGATCTGGTCAAATACTTTCAAAATTGTATTTTTTTCAGCACTTTCATAAGTGTCTGCCAGAATGTTATCCGCGTGATAATGGTCTGCCATTGTTATTTTCCGATAGTAATAATAATCTATTTTCAAATATCAAAATGGCAGACGTGGTCAAATGGTTTCAAAGTTCGCCAAAAATTTCCACCTGTCTTACCTAAGCGCGCGCCCCGTCCACCACTCTGGGCTTAGTGACTCCTCATCTCATGTATAGTAGGTATAGGGGAATCAACACACAAAAATCCAGGTCTGGTCAAATACATACAGGTAGCTTTGCGCTAGCTCTCTAGCTATTACTTCTTATGGAGAGAAAACGTAAACATGTACCACGGGCGAAGCCGGGGCGGACCGCTAGTAAATAATAAAATAATAAATAGTGTATTAGATTTGTTATTGTATCTTGTATACCTACGAATAATTATTCTTACGTCTTGTTGGGAAATGTTCAAATACCTACCTATTGAAATAATTTACTGTTACAAATCATTAGTGTTATTAGTTTTGAGTGAATAGGCATGGATCAGAAATTCAGAATATAATATGCTACTAACTACTCAAATACATACATGTTTACACAACAAACACCACTGACCTCTATAACTATAAGTTATAGAGGTCAGTGACCGTCAGTGACAAACACTATGGATACCTACGCTCGCGAATGCAAATTCGGTGATTTACTAATTATTGATACCTAGTCATTGAATTCGTTTTGAAATAGCCTGTACTTTGTAATTTTTAGTGTTATAGACATTTATAAAATGTGGTGCTCATTTTTTTGTAATAAATCATCCCGAACGCTATTGTATTTTCGTTGTTTTATTTCAAGTAAACACCTATACAATTTTGTCACGAGCCGCCTCTGGCCTCTGGGTGAAATAAACAAGTCAAATGATTTTTGTTCTAATTGTATTTTGGTAGTAGTTTGTTTAGAATTTACATTACCATTGTTTAATTTTTATTTTGTATTTGCAGTAAAATAAAAAGATGAAAAACTTCATTAGGTATATTGTACGACACCTCACTCTGAATCGCGCTAGCGAAATTTTTTCGTTACAGAGCACATATACAACTTTCGGACAATCTTCATTGAGGCCGGCCGGCAAATCGAGTATGTCGAGAAACTTCACTTATTCGATAGAGGTATTCTACCTTCCTTCCTCCACAGTTGTGGGACCCCGACGTGCATTGAACACGCAGCTTTCTGATACTAGTAGCTAAAATCAAAACCACAGATATGTCTGTGATCAAAACCATAATAATATTTTTACCTATTATTTTACTAAAAGTCGAGTGCATCGAAATCGTAAATATGTTTTTCACCTTCCTGGTTTTTTTTCCATAGTAAATAGTGTTTTTGATTTGTTGTTGTATGAATAATTATTCTTACTTGTTGGTTATGAAATGTATATTGAAATAATTTACTTTTACAAATCACTAGTGATATTAGTTTTGAGTGAAAATGCTTGGATCAGCATAATATCATATTTGCTACTTCAAATACATGTTTTGATAAAAAAAAAACAATAGTGTAATGTAGGTAATAAAATAAAACTGCGTTTTATTGTAATCAATTTTGACATTATTTATTTCCCAAAATTACAACAAAATAGTTTACGCCAACAAATATAACTTTTATTTTTATAACAATCCTACTTGTTTTACATTCACGCCATCTAGACTTAAATCTTTATCATTTTTGTATACGTCTGTGTGTGTAAACGACCCTGTATGCAATGACAGATGTTATAATGCATTTTTTTACCGAATTGGGTGGATTTTAAGGCAATGATATGACATATTTCAATAAAATATAATATTCAGTAACCGCCATGACTATTCCTACGACCTTAATCTTTTCCAATTACGCAAAAACTCAAATAAACTAGAAATGTAGAATTCAGCGCCATCTAGCGGGATATTGGCTGGGAACAGATCGTAGCAATCACCTTAATCTTTATAAAGTAAAATTATTTCTATCCACTTTTCCGCAGTAAAACCTCTATGAATCCAATTGAATACTATTCATATTTTCTTTTTCATAAAAGTAACTGGCCACTAACAAAAAAAAAACACAAAAGAAAAAGATTAACAGTTCCAAATTCGAATTAGGCGGGAACGTTCCATTCCTGTTGTAGACATATTGCCTCTAACGTACTCTTGACGCCGTATATCATAATTTTATCGCTAATGTAAGCTCGCAGGTATGTCTGTGTTTGTTCTTCGCTTTTCTCATTGTATTCGTTACGCTCGATTACGTTTCACGTTAGTGCTAGGTTTCCACATAAATTTCCTTACAATGCAAGCGAATAAAATATACAATGTAGCGCCTTTTGTTTATGGAGAATTTAAGGCGTTAGGGAAATAACGCTTGTTTTATGGTATTATACGCGGTTGAATGTTTTTGAAAGTATTAGTTTTTCGGTGTTGAAATTTATTTTGAATAATTCGGGCAATATATTTATGAAGGCATTCTCTCGTTGGTATTTGTTACTTTTTTGTCAGAGTCATAGCATAGCTTCAATCCCGTAATTATTTTAAATTTTAATGTATCCAAAGACCTAATGATCTTCACAAAATATAATGAGATTTAAATAACCTTTGAAATAAATAAGAAGTATTATTTAATGACCTGTTTTTGATAATTATCGATAATCCGTAACTCATCTTCATATAAATGCAATTAAAACCAACCCACACATATTCAAATTCAATTCAAAGTCATAGTGATAAAAAATGTGTATATTATTTTGTATTTAACCTTTACGGTTACGGATCTACATTGATCAAATACCTACACCTACGTTTGTTAATTGATATCTAGGTACATATATGTATAAAAAAGTCGATGAATAAAACAACAAAGTTCAATAATTATACAGGTAGAAATGTATATAAATCAAATGTTCTTAAAACAATACTAAACTTCAGTCTACCTCTGCAACTGCTATGTAAGTTAAATCAACGCAAAAACTTGACAAATTGGATGATTTACCGGAATATTACCTATATTATTCAAATAAATAATCAGGACAAAATATTAACATCACCGGCACGTCCCTAACATTAAAGCCTATTTTAACCGTGTACCAATTCCTATAAAAGAAAACAATAATATCTTGACGCTAGTGTAAACTAACCTGAACACTAAGTGAATACTCATCCTAACATTAGCAATTGCTATTTATGAAATCAATACTATTTATTGTGACGCTGGTGTAAACTAACCTTAACACTAAGTGAAGACTCAGCCTAACATTAAAATGCACCACCATTGCAAAATGAAATCATTTGCTTCTAAGAAGATGTGGGATCTCGCTTGTTCGTGCTAATTATTGATCGTTATCAACAATTTAGCGCAATTGTTTTAATCTTACACAAGTAGGTCAAATGGCTTTATCCGCCTAACTTGGATATGACACAGAAAGAATAGATGTACACTGTAGTTACATTGTACATAAGAGCACATTTTTAATGTAGGTAAGTATCACTGAAATCAGTGTTATTATTTATATAATAAAAAAATTACCAGGAACAATACTTACCTATACATAGCTGTTTAAAAATATTCTCTTGACGATCGTTATATCGTATCGATTCATAATAAAATTACAATGCTAAACTTCAATCTAAGCTTATAACTATTAAACTTAAATCGATAAACATTTGAGTAAGACATTTCAAAGCCAATAAATTAAGAAATATTTCCCCAAACGTCTTACATCACTGATAATATATCTTCATTATCGATCTTTGAGAATTCATGTCAAATACTAATTAATATTCATTAAATTTATATGTACGTTAATCTGACGTTGAGCAAACATTATTATTGACGGTATTCCTGTTTACTGAGTATACATTTAATGATTTAATTCTTATATATTGAATAAGAAATTTATTTGCTTTTTATTGATCATAGAAATTCTTTTGTGGGTGCTTATTTTGCAGTTAAAGTAATGGTGGTGAATTGTCTAGCTTCGAGTTTTTGTAAGCACTCACATTACAATGCAAATGTAGGTGGTAAGCACTCACATTACAATGTAGTAACTAGTAACTAATAACAGTGGAGATTTTGCATAGTTCAGAATATCTGAATTCGATTAACTTTTAAAATCTACACCGTGAATACTCGAATTTCATACGTCAAATATTTCAAATTTTACCTTCCTTAGCTTTCTAAAACCTTCATCATCATCATCATCATCAGCCCATATACGTTCCCACTGCTGGGACATGGGCCTCCTATGAGGGTGCAGGCCATAATCCACCACGCTGGCCAAGTGCGGGTTGGCGGATGACACATGTCGTCGAACTTTTTAATTCTTCGACATGTCGGTTTCCTCACGATGTTTTCCTTCACCGCTCGAGCAGTGGTAATGTTACAACATGCGCAGATAAATTGAAAAAATCAATTTATTTCCTGCGCGCTCGCCTGGTCTCGAACCCCGGACTTATCGATTCGAAGTCCGAGGTCTCACCACTGAGCCACCACTGCTCTATATGTTGTTCTAAAACCTTATTTACCCAGATTGTCAACAAATCCAACCACCAAAAAGCACGCAAAACATCTCAATATTAATTAAGACTTAATAAATAATAGAATATAAAATAATAACAGCATCCCCAGAGCCATTAACTTGTATAATTTAGCCCAACTTCGCCACTGTCCATCGCATAACGTATTTACTGCGACGAAATATTAATCTCCTCTGTAACGAAGCTACGATAGTTTGGCCGCCATAGATAATGCAAGCGGACGCGGGATTGGTTTTATGTTTAGATTTTATAGTTTGATGCCTCCGAGCACGGTTCTCTGTGAGTTATTTTGGAATGAGGTGCCAGAGTTCGTTAATGCGGAAACTGTATTAAGTTAAACCTTTATTGCACATCATTTTATTGTGTAAAAAGTGAATTCAAAGCAAGTTAATTTTCTTTTAATGTGACAATAAGTAGTTCCACAATTAGTAGTCCTGTAAAGCATGTAGATAATTTCATAATTATAACAAGTAGATATCAAATATTTCTTACGCATATTACTAATGCTAAGAAGGATGTTGTTTATTTTCTCCTACATAAGCCTCCATAAGCTTCTGAAAATTTGAGAAATCGTAGATAGCTCATAAATATAGCATTGCCTAACCACGACGTTTTTATGTTTATTAAAATCACAAATGAAATCATATCCGCGAGTAAAACTAGTACCTAAATCTCCGATGAACCGATTGATGTTACAATCTCAGCTTTAATTCAAGAAGCTAACTCAACACCTCAACAGATAACTGAGCACTGCTGTATCCAACGAAGCGGCGCGATCTCATTACGGACACACCGCATCTGAACTGCATAATCTATAGTAATATTGTTAAAACGAACAGCTAGTATTCATTGCAAAAGTTACGTAGCACTAAAATAATTGAATTCCTCGTATAGTTTTAAACCTTAATACGATACCCGAGTGGGCAAATTGTGTACAGAAAGTTAAATGATAATCGTTTTTATGAGGGTAGCTGCAATTTGTAATTACATACGTGAAGACCGTGGTAACATTTTTAATGACTTACTTATGAAAATTATACTCGTAACAGTTTAAAGTAGGTCTATGAAATTTTGTTTTTGAAATTGTAGTTTTGAATTCAGATGATATTATTAATAGTGCTTAAAATTACAACATATTTCTAAGAGACATTTTTAAAGGAAATTCGTATCTCTACCCTATAAAGTATTTTAAGAAAGTTTGAAGGTATGTACTTTAAAGTTTTCAGTCCAATTTTCGTCAAAATGTATTGTGCACTGTAATATATTCTACATTTCAACTATACTCCTTGAAAGAAAGCTGAAGCTCTGCAGACGTAATCAGTGACGTCTTTAAATTATAAAGAAAAAGTTTCCCGAGATGGAAGTACAACATCACCATGTGTTAGACAGAGATAGCAGATGTCTGGGATAGAACAAGTTTGAATTTACGGCTTAACGGTTTTTTAGGAAGTACTAGGTATGATTAATGTTATTAAAAGTTTCGGAATTTAGCAATTTTAGCGCCCTTTTTGATTTATTTCTGTGAGGGGGTGTTTAAACTGCGGTTTTGTGGTAGCTAAGCGATATTTAGGATATTAAATGTTAAAGTGTTTTATGTCATCTAGGATATAAAACAACGTGTTATTATTCGAAATTATTTACTAATATGCAAATACTAAGTTGGTTAAAAATTCTCATAAAGACTACGTCTATACATTATAAGGAATATTGATCGTATAATACAAGATTCAGTTTTCAGATTTAATATTTGATTTTAAAGCAATTCTAAATCAAGTCCTTATTACGTAATACATATTACGTTTGTTAAACAAAAATTATGAAAAAAGCAATCATCAATTGCCACACGCAAATAAACAACCTTTTTACACGAATGAAAGAAAGTATAATCTGAAACACTTTAATTTCTTCAGCCAATACCTAAGTGGATGTAAGAGGGTGTAGGAAAGCGGGGGGAGGGGGGGTTGAAACTTTCGCTATTACAACGAATGGGTGTTTAAATTTTGCAATAAAAGTTCTCGCGTTGTTTATAGGTATATGTATTTTGTTAGCTCTCCAAAGGGCTTTGTGACGTTGACTTTCTTACTTTGGGATCACTTATTGGTTTTTAAATTTATGCTTGGAAGTGATAATGAATTTGGTATTTGCTCAATAATGTAACAAAAGGAGAAGTTGGGTTTACTTAAACTTTTAGGGTAAATAAAATCGATGGAGCGACTTTGGTTTATTTTACCTTTGAGTACAATAAAGTCTCTTTATTGATAAAGTATTTGTTGTTGTCTTTTCTCTTCCCAGGTAAAGATAATATGGCAGATTATTAAAAACTATGCTATATTCCTGGCAACTCTGTATGTCTCATTTATCTTGTAGCCGAGCTTGGAAATACGAGTTTTCTTAATATATTTTGTTTTCATAGGTACCGATGGTAGCAGTTGATGTGAATATTGTGAAAATAAATTGAAAAATCGTAGGCCTTAATCGCTCTACCTCAATGAAAATAATACATAACAATCTTTAAAATACACTATGCAACATAATATAAAAATGACTACAGAATATGCTCTCTTTCGAAGACAATCCCTCTCTTCCAAAGGCAATCCCATACACAACATACATATTAAATGTAACTATTACATCATACATGGCTCTCTCAAGTTTGTCATGAACACCTGTGCCTAATCACATTATAACTATACATAGTACCTATATAATATAAACTTATATACATATACCTACATATAGTAAACATATCACTGTCAAATACAAGTTACTAACTCGATTAATTTAGTTAACTACGGGAATTGTATAATTATTTTTGTACGCTTAGCAACTAGGTATTTCGTTTGAACAAGGTCGTTTGTTTCATACATTAGGTCATTTCATGATAATGCTTTCAGATACTATTTGTGTATTTATTTTTCGTTCTCATTAAGTTTATGCATTTATCCTCCCTTTCTGACTAAAATAAACTAAACTATAAATAAAATTAGGTTACTCTTTGATTTCTATTGTCCCGTTGCTATAATTTGTGAAAGTATTTTCCGAACTTCATACAGCGTGTCGAATAAAAAACCTCCTTTTTCGAAGTCGGTTAGAAAAATTAAGAACACTCTAACCTAAGCTGTCGGGCGTAATGGTCAGTGATTTTTGCTCCGTTAATGTAAAGTCATGACGCTAATCTACTTAAGAGACTAATTAGTAATTACTAAGTTAATTTGCGTACCTAATACTGATCCACTTATTATATTTACATCGTCGTGGCTACGTTAATTTGTGATTTATTTTTAGTAGGTTATAATTTTCTGATACAGTTTATGACAGGGAGTTTTAAAATGAGATATCGTATTTTAAGTGAAGATTTTGAATTTTTTAAACAGGCTAAAAAGAAGTAAACATTCGCAATAGCTGAATTTTTTTTTTATAAATATGTGTTTGACATTTTCATATAGGTAGGTAGTAATTTTGAAAGGGGATAAATTGTATAAAGATTTTGGTATGTATCTATTCCTGTAATATTAAGACGATTGATGTGTAAGCTCCTAATTTACAACCTTATTGATAAACGTGCTAAAGTAAAACCGGAAAGCACACAATTGAAATAAAATTTATTTATACATTTCGATGATCAAAAGAACGGAAATTCATATACAAATATTTTCACCAAATTACCGATTAAAATGTATATTTATCATGATATTAAAGCCTACACAAAACCACTCAAACACCCTTATTAAACATTGAACGTAAGTTGTACATTTCGGTACTCAAAGCACATGGATATTTTCGCTCGACGTATACTATATTCAGTACTAGCGACCCGCCCCGGCTTCGCACGGGTGCAATGCTGATACTAAAATACACTACAGAAAAATTGTGAACGTTGTATAGGTATAAAAATATAGCGGCCCGCTCCGGCCTCCGGCATCGCACGGGTATAAAATACATAGCCGGGCGGCCGCAAACGCTACGTCCTGCAATTTTTAAATCTGTAATATCTTCGAAAATATTCACTTAAATCATACGGTGTAAAGGGCCATATAGATCTATATTAAATGAACAATGTATCCATGGTATTTAATTGGTTAAGGATTAATGCTGTATTGGTTAAAATCGCTTCGAAAATTAGCCATTATTTGTCGTAAAAAGTAAATGACAAAAAAAGTTATTGTGGGTTATCCATAAGAGATAGACATATACCATCGCGGACTTTTCTGTAGACCTTTTCAATGTGTATAATACTTAGTACATTATTTTGATAAAACTCGTAGGGTTCAGCCTGCGTTTGCAATGTAAGCGGAATAAATGTAATTTTTTACGACATCACATTAGAAACCTCAAAAATAACAGTACTTCTCCACTACTTAATGGATCTTATTATACATATAAACCTTCCTCTTGAATCACTCTATCTATTAAAAAAAACCGCATCAAAATCCGTTGCGTAGTTTCAAAGATTTAAGCGTACAAAGGGACATAGGGACAGGGAAAGCGACTTTGTTTTATACTATGTAGTGATGTTACATTTACGGTAAGGCTCGTTATACAGGGTGTTACGTGGGAGGGTAAGTGAGGTTCTTACGCTCACCTGTGGCCGACATTAAGCGAACATGAAACAGGAACGCAGTTTTAAATTTTAAGATAATATTAAATGGGTTTATTAAAGGATAGTGGCGGTAAATGGTATGTTGTAGAATTAATTATGAAGAAAAAATTAGTTACGCTTTTGGTACAGTGAATTCTTAACAACTTTATGAGAAAAATTTCCACAAAATAAGTATGTTAAAATATGCAAACAACGATGTTTAATGTGTTGTTTCTTTTTTCTTTATTCGAACCGCTAGGGACTGGAACATGCTTCCTGAATCTGTGTTCCCCGATGAGTACAATATGGAGGTCTTCAAGAGGCGAGTGAACAGGTACATTCTAGAGAAGCGCGCTCCATCTTAGGCCACATCTCAGCTTACCATCAGGAGAGATAGTGGCCAAGCGCTCCCCTATTGCAGCATAAAAAAAAGATGTTTAAGCATATCATAATTGAGTAATTTTAAATAATCTTGAGTTAATGATAAATCATTTAAAATGTTACCTATCTATATTGTACACTAAGCATTTCTTACTTGCTAAAACTATAGCACGATTATCTATATTAATCAAACTGTAATAATATTGTAGAAATCGACATTAAGCCACAAATAAAACAACTTTATACATTCCATGAGTATTAGACACACCGGTATCATAAGCTAATGTTATTCTCTCTAATTAAATAATGCTTATTCGCACATGAAACTTGCTTTTCTCTAAATATGACATTTGTATGAGCTTCTAAGTATTCTAGACAGGTTATAATTTGACGCAATACAAGTCTCTGCTCCGACTTCGATCGTGTTATTCTATTTGAATGATTTTAAATATACCTAGATGTGAATATTTCGGCAAGTAGATACCTATACCTATTGATCGTAAGCATATCTATTAATATTAATTTTTTTCCGAATATATTTAGGTACCTACCAAGTTAACATTCGACCCAAGAACCCCCCTTTTAAAGTTGGTCAAAATCATTGCTTTTTATCACTTTAATAATAGATAATTGATATATATTTATACCCTATTATTATGTAGGTACTATTATTGATATTACACTATATCGATTTCATAATTGTAGTAAATTAAAAGTGATTGTTAAGGAGAAGCCATCTACATCTTAATGTTATATTCGACTAACGTTGTTAAAATAAGTATAAGTCAACTAATATTCTGAAGAGGAAATATTTAATTGTTTGTATCTTATTTTCCTGTTTATTTATGCGAAATGATTCTAATATTATTTCCTCAATATCTTAGCAATCTACTGAAACAAATGAGGCAACGAAATAAGTGGCATACGATATTTTTAATACTCGTTTAGTATTAAAAATAATATTATTTTGTATCACTTTCCGTTTATTTTTTTGCTTCCACGTGTAGGGCAATTAACCCTCAGCGTTAAACTAGAAAAAAACTTTTCTATGATCTCTTGTAACAGATCTCTTATACCTTGAACAATAGGTTGGAAAAACGACGGGAAAACTTGATGCAAGAATACATTATAAATGTAGGGTATTTTTAAAAGGCATTTGTTGTCAACATTTAAAGATTTTTGTTTGAAATTTTTATAAAATGTTTTGAGTATAAAGTTCAAGAGTAGGTATTAAATTAGGTATGTAAGTTAAGCATA
Organism: Colias philodice; assembly: GCF_061535455.1. NCBI lineage: Eukaryota > Metazoa > Arthropoda > Insecta > Lepidoptera > Pieridae > Colias > Colias philodice. The sequence goes on along the minus strand of NC_143109.1, from coordinate 3,614,027 downwards.
ACTTTGTAAGTCGCCTTTTATTTCCATCAAACGTAAAATAGTTTAACAAAAAATGAAGTATCTAGGTATATAGTATATACCTTAGACACTGGCTACTTTTCCTGGTGTATGATGAATACGACCTTCTACCTTACTTATCACTACATAGTATAAAACAAAGTCGCTTTCTCTGTCCCTATGTCCCTATGTATGCTTAAATCTTTAAAACTTCGGAACGGATTTTGATGCGGTTTTTTTAATAGATAGAGTGATTCAAGAGGAAGATTTTAGTATATAATTTATTATGTTTTAGACAAAGCGGGCGAAGCCGCGGGCGGAAAGCTAGTAGGTAAAATAATATATAAATTCTAAGATATATCATATTAGTAGATATCTATACTTAAATAATAATGTGTAGCTCACGAATCTAAGCACCTTCGCCTTAACCACAATGATATGAATAAAATATGCACAGTAACGATGCATTGTGCTTAGAAATAGTTATACAATTATATCGTTTAATTCTTCTCAAATGATAGATAAAAAATTATATATCTATCATTGACATTCTAAAGAATATATGAGAGGTTAAAAAATATCTTACTTACTAATCGTTACGCTTTTATTGTATTGTGTAAAAATATGAAAAATACTAGTACAGGTCGTTGACCTTCGCTCATCTGTTTACCGAAATATATATATAGGAATACTTAGGCACCAGAAAAGCTAGGCCACTCTTGTCTCTAAGTAATATATAACCAATCAGTTCATACATATTTCGTCAGTCCGTCAATCGCAAATAGCATTTGCATCTTGTTTACAAACTTATTGAACAGATTAATTACAAGACCAACTCAATCAAAACTAAGAATTGGCAAACCAACTGTATATGGAAATCGCTTCATTGTTAAGTCGTTTAAAATAGAATGAATTGGAAGTTGTTTCCTATACATCCATCAGGATATGTCAGCCACCTCCGTTGGTTTAGGCATGTTAATTAAGGATGTAAAGCACATAAATTGTACTCTGTGGGAAGGATTGGGACATTGCAGATATATATTGTGTAACTTTGCAATTCTTGGCGGTAAGAAATTATATATGTGTATAATGTGTATATCTTTTTGCCTTTAGTTATGTACACCTAGTCTTTACTACATATTACGTTCTTTAAAACTTAAAGATGCCTGTAAGACATACATATAAATCGTTTTAATTAAACAATTAAGTTAAAAAATTATTTAAAAAAAAATTATTAAAGGTATAGCCCAAATTCGAAAACGACCTTTAAAACTCTAATAAGACGAAATTTGATCTTAATTCAAGCGAAGTGTTTGACCTTTTTATTTCAACAATATATCTGCGTAATCATAATTTTTAATCTACATAATTTAAACCAGTACATAATTATAATTAATTTCCCTTATATAAGGTATTGAAGGTATATACAATAGACCTACTATCGATTAGACCTCCCAGCTATTACATCCAGGAACTAGTTTGATGGATCGCAGGAAGACCGCACTGCGTTCGGCTCTATAATGTTTATATCTCTATTTGTGTTTACATTTTATCATTTCAATTGTGCGTATTAGGAAATCCTATTTAGGTTGTATCCTGTATTGGTATTAATTTGGTTCTAAATATGGTTTCAAAATGGTCTAGTTATTTTGGTAGAATTTATAGCAATTAATATTTGGTTGTTTTTAACCGACTTCAAAAAAACGAGGAGGTTATCAATTCGGCCGGTATATGGTTTTTTTTATTGTTTATCTTTACTGTGTTTACATATTATAACCATCGCAATTAATTGTAGTGAGCTCAATTACTTGAAAAATAATTATTCGTGCATTATGTTCAAAAGTTCACTTTTTCAACCATAATAGTACCTATATTCAGAATTCAAACAGATACGCATTTAAACATCCTGCTTTATGCCCTTTCCACAAATTTCCTTTAAAAATGATTCAACGCAATCACTGAAAATTAAAAACACCGTCAATGCCCATATTAATGCCTTAATTCTAACCGCGACGAATATTATAGCACATAATTGCACATAACTTACATGCATCATGCATATTCATACAGGCGGGGCTTGGTGTAACAAATTTTAAATAAACACGATTTATTAACGACTCAATTGTCTAGACTAGAAGGTAGAAAATCGTGTGGAGATTTGTATCAAAGAATTTCCTTGATTAATTCATAAATATTGGTGATAGTAAATAATAATTGGGTAGGGTAGAAGTCGTCAAAATATGTGAATTATGATTAACCATAAGATAATGTGTACATAAAAAATAATACTTGATTTGCACTTATTTCAAAGGTGTTTCTTTGTCATATCCACTGTATGCTTTTTAATTAATGGAATTCACTTTACCTATAACATAGCTGACTTAATCTTTTTTTTTTTCATTTTACAGGTAATATCAAGAATCTACGCTCTCTATATCAACTTCAATAGTAAGTAAAAATCACTTTCTTTCTGACAAGAGGCTTAACAAATTTTGAATCATGGCATTTACAATGGTATATTTTTTACCTAAGTTTATACCTACTCGTAGGTATTATACTTCACAATATATTTTAAATATAAACCTATCAAAAACGACCTCGCCGACATGTTTTCAAAATGAGAGATCAATTTGTGAAAGCCATCTATGTCGCAGGCCAGGGTCCAAAATATATATCGGAAATGGGAAATGTTTATGTCAAATTTTCCGAATGACAGCCGTGAAATTAAACTTTTGTTATTATATTGAATTTTGCATTCAATCAGCACTAACAGTATTTGTTTATTTAAGTAAACCAATGTTTTTATGAATAATGAGAAGAGGATTTGTACGATGAATACAATGTTAACAAATAGGGTACTTACTAAGGTACCTACTTTGCGTAATGTTTTTCATTATAGGTAATCTATAGCTGTACCTTTCTAACTAATAATGTAAAGCGGAAAGATTTTATTTCTTGGTTTGTTACGATCTTATGCAAAAACTACTTTATCATTTAAAATTATTATACCTACCATTACAAAACTACATGTTTACTGAGGCTATTTTTTATCCCATATCCCAAGTGACGTTGATACAACTAGCTACCATACTATATTCTAATGTTCCCTACAAAATAAATATCACTACACTACACCATAAAATCACTTCTCCCATAAATGCATTTACCCTACATTTTCTTACAAAATCAAAAACCCTTGACCTGCTTACAAATAGGGCCCCTAAAATGTCACCGAAGCACATTAGTTTCAATCTAACTAACTGACAGCCAGCCATATTTCTTCATCTTGACCCCCATAATTTTTATGGGCCCTTTTCACACCCCGTACCTTATTGTACAGTTTATATAACAGTTGTACGCGGCTTTTCTTGGTTCGTGTAATCGATACTTTAGAATCATGTGAAAAATGACTTAGTTAGTATTTGTAGACACATTAAGCCACACTTAAGTCACATCATATGAAAAATATGAAGAATATGTAAGTTACAATTTACAACGATGTAGATGTATTTAAGGAAATTGTGATAAAGAAAAAATTAAAATTTGCAAATAGTTATATAATATCTCCCGAAGTCTATTTTACGTCACCAGACCGGGTATTGTCTTATAAAATACATATCACAAAAATATATCCTAAAACTCAACAAAAAAAACCTAAAAAATCCCGAAAAAATACCTCAATTGACTCAATACTCGTACGGTGGTCTCGTGACGTCACTGTCGGCATCTCACAAGGCGCTCCAACTATTTTCACGCCAACATACCAATTTATTACCTTAGTGATCGATTTTATTCATTAAACCGTGTCCATTTTGTACATTTCTGAATTATTTAATTAGTCGTAATGTGTTAATTTAGCCACGGTTTTAGTGAATTCACGCTTTGTTTAGACGTGTTATAGTTATATGGGGATATTAATTGTTATGTTTCACATTTTTATAGATTGATTGGGAATTGTGGTTGAGTGTTGATTGAATTATTTTCGTGTTTCCCGCGTTTTTGATGGTATAATTATTGATTGTTATTTTTTGAGCAAGATATCGTAATTAAGTGTATCTTGGTAATCCGTTTCGATATCGTAACTAGGGTTTTATTTTAAATTCCCATATACAGGGTGTCCCACTGTTGGTATACTAAGCTCAAAGGAGGTTATAGTTTTGCATACGCTGAGTACGTAAAAAATACTTATAAAATTCCAGACGCATTTTTTTTTCAAATAAATGAATTCTTAAAACTCTATGTGTACACCCATAACAAGCAACCCGCCCAACTTTGCCACCAGCACGTGAGCTATCGTTTAAGATTATGTTTTCATAGACAAAATGCTCACATTAGATAAGCGGTATATGCCGGCTGCGCGAAGCTAGAGAAGAAAACATGAATTTTCAGGAAAAATTTAGTAAAAAATTTTTGACGTAATTTTGTTGTTTAAGTATTTTTTACGTGATCAGTGTATGCAAAACTACAAGACCCTTCGCGCTTAGTATACCAATAGTGGGACACCCTGTATAAATAAATCTGATTATTCATACAGATCGATCTATGAAGATGTTTTAAATACGCTCTTTCACACAAAGACTATCAATCCGAAATCTCAAATGTGATATGTACCTACATGCACATATGTACATATATTTGTATGTACAAAAAGGTACCTATACCATATAGGTACCTTTTTATATCCCGCGCGGAAAATATCTGAAGTTAGGTATCAAAAACTTGCAAGTGTAAACTAGTAAGTTCAGATGTGTGCGTAGGCACTTAGCTACGCACTACATTTCGTCTGTATGTAAGGTAGCAACTTATTCCATCAAATATCGGATCCAAATAGTCTAGAAAATCTTTTCATGCCGTCAAAAAATGGTATCCAAATATAACCTAGAAATTGTTTTCATATCATTCAATAGTTATTTACATTATTTTCCTTCAAATAGAGCCGAAAATGTAATCCGTGTCATCCATAACGAGAAGGGATGAACCTTTTTCAATCATTCCACTTTCCTAGCGATTACTCGACCCGAAATATATACAATAGTGGAACAACTCAATTTGCATTTAGTTTTTATTTTATTTTTGTGTTATAAATGGCTATTTACGATATTTTTAGGTTTTAACGTGAGTAAGTACAGTAGGAATCATGGGTTCGATGTCCTTACTGTGGAATGTCTAAAATAGTAAGATAATTAAGACCAAGTTTCTTTTCACAAAAAGTAGAAAGAATACCTACAAGTATATTATCTGAAAAGTGAACGATAGTTTTTGCTATTGAGATTATATGCAAAACATTTTATACTTATAGACCTTGATAGCTTAATAGAACAATAACATTTTAAAATATTCAAAAGAAATAATACAATATTAATCAGTCATTAGTGCTAATTACAACGTAATACTTAGTTCGTAAAACATCCCGCAACTTAACTTTTACTATAAAATTATATGCATCATTACAAAACCCACAAGAAAATGACAAAGAGAAAGCTACATTGTCTCTCACACAATAGAGTACAAATTATAAAATTTCCCCAACGGATCTTCGTTTCTTAGAACATTATAGGCATTCCTAGCCATTCGACAGTGAATTCCTTTTGATCGTCTCATTATCTGGCAAAATACTGAAAGAGGACTGAGATTGACTGCAAAAAAGGAACACATGTCAATCTCTGGGCCCCGTCGTGAATGGAGGGCCTGATTAATCACTTAAAAATAAACTCTATACACAAGCTATAGAGCTTAAAACCGAATACCAGATCGAACAAGTCGCGGTTAATTTAAACAGAAAGACTGATGTCGATTAAACTAAAAATAAAGGCCGAGGCATTTAATAGCTAGCTCAGGCGTCCCTTGAAGACGGGATATTTTTAAACAAAACACTCGTAAAAAGTTAGTTTGATTGTCGTATACAAAACGTAGCTTTTGTAACTAATGAAATTACTTGGGTACGCGTAATTTTATTTATCTTTGAAAATAAAGGTTAAACTTGTATTTTATGGGGTTTAAAATTTGTATACTATAAAAACTTGAATCGGTGGATGTAAAGTTAATGCTGTTTTAACGTGTTATGCTTACAACTTTTTATTGACTACTTGTTCTTGATCCCGGCACCGTCTACGTTTCCTTATTTAAGCTCGATATCACGCCATACATCGATTTAAATAAATATACGCTTTTGATCTATAAACAACTCGTATTAGTAATGTATGGGGTACAGCTATAGATACCATACCAAAAGCACCTTATACTTAATAGTAGATAAGCTGTATTTGAATCGCTATTTATTCTTGCGAATGAAGTGTTCCTAATCCTTTATGTAATTACCACTTAAACTTTAAACCATAGTTAATAAAACTGCCTTATAAATACACGTTAAAAACTGTAAAATGTTTATTAAACTGGACAATCAACCTGACCACTTGCTTCCAAAATGGAATTTTTCAACCTAAATATAGAATCAATTCCATCAAATAAGGATTGACGTCAATAGCTTCTATACGAACAAACCAACAAATGTGACATCAATCAGTTTGCTGTATTGATTGCTATCTTTGTAATTGAATACTGGTAATAGTATTAGAAACTATTTTTATTTCTATTTTTAATTAGCTACATAGTGCTTTAGGAATGAATGATATATATGTATTTTACTTAGTTTTTCAACAAAATATGTCCTAGGTCCATTACCACGTAGTATAAACTATACCTATGCTTAAATTTGTAAAAAAATGATACAGCCAATTTGAGATAAACACGGAATAGACATACTTTTACATGTATGTTTTTCCTAAACAAGTTCACATAATAGACACACACATAAGTAAAACCAGTAACAAAAATTATAAATCTAATGAAATAAAAGCCTGTATTTACCCAAACCCTTTCAAACAGAAATAAGCTGAATCATTAGAGCCTAAGTTCCCACACGCCCCAATCAAGTGAATACGTTCAAATAAACATATTTGAATAAGTAATAGTGCAGGGTCAATTCTGACTGAAGCAATTTAACTGTATGTTTCTAGGGTTGCCAGATATTTTATTTATTTACATAAAGAACAATTAGAAAAAGCCATAATTTGTACAAAAGACGGCCTTATTGCTGAACAGCAATCCCTACCAAGCAACCTGGTAGGAAAGGAAATGTATGAAGGTCTTGGGATACTTACTTACTTACTAGAGTGGCGCAGGGACCCAAAGTGAGTCTTGGCCTCCGACAATAAGAGCCTCCATTTGACTCTATCCTGCGCCATCTCTTGCCAGTTTTCGATCTGGAGGCTGCGCAGGTCTTTGGCAATTTCGTCTTTCCATTGGGTAAAGGTCTTGGGATAGCGCAAAATAAATTATTATATAATTACAATTCCACGGTTTCACATATACAAAGGTATTTTCAATATCTCGATTCTACAATTTTATGAATCGAAGTACTTACTTTGTATTGTCTCGAACTGTCTCTTAAGTGTGTGGTTAATTAATAAAGTTATTCGATCGAAGGTTCCACGTGTAACATTTATTGATAATTGAATTCTAGAAGTGTTATTATCAATTGAGTGTCGTGGATTGGAGGGTTAATAGAAAATGTTCAATATGCTATTTCTTTTAGAGCCGATTTTTCAATGCTTGGATGAAACTTATTCGTCGAATAATATATAAAACAACCATTTTAAAAACGTATTCTAAATGCCCGTATTTGACAGTTTACGTGACATTTTAATATTATCGTGTAATACTTTATTGGACGTATCCGTCCAACGTTTTCCAACGTACGTTTATCCAAGCATTGAAAAATCGGCCCTTAAAAACCTTAAACATAAGGTGGCGAGTATGCTATCAAAAAATTCACAGTAGTAGCAAAGGCAAAATAAATTCCACAGAATTGCCCAAAAAATGTTGACTGACTCGAGGATCGAATTCCGGTCCGCAGGTATTTTTTTACAAATTGTTACAAAATATATGTTTTGGTTTAATACTGACGTAATAATAGCTACCGATTGAACAGCCTTTGTCTAAATTGTGCTGTAATTAGAACAAAAGTAAGAAGAAAAGTAAAACTATAAGAAACAACCTATTATTATTTTCATTTCCAAATATTCACCCAATATTGTATCTGATTCATATCATAAAAGCATAAATAAAATGCAAGTAACTATTCGATAAGCAAAAGGTTCGCTAGGGTCGGAAGTCCATTTATTTAGGGTCAAATTCAGAATTTCATTGAAAAATAAATGAATGGTTAGCAACCCTCGGTCCTGCAAAACATCAAAGAAGCCGCCACGTCGCAACCAACCCGATGCTATATTGATGTACGACGTATATTACATTTTATTTGATATAATGTGCTCTCTTTACGTAGTTGAGAAATTTGCAACGTCTTGCAATGATTGAAATGACCATTGAAGATAGGAAACCAATTTCCTCAAGGATTGCTTAACATCAATTAAAATCACTTGTAAATTCGAAATTAATTAACAGAATTTGTAGAAACTTTGGCTTAACTTGCTCTTTTATCAATTAGAACATTACTAATTGTTCTTGAAGAACCAGCAATGGAAAGCAAAATGATTTTCTACGTATCGGCTCTCCCCACAAGGGTACGCACAATGTTGTGGTCATTCGAATCGTTGAGCTAAAGTGAAGTCTCATGTCCCAGAAGTGACAAATTTTGTACTCAGAATTTCGATGCTCGATTCTTTATAGTTCTAACTAGTTCGATACCTTCTCCGAATCTTCTGTGTTTACTATAGGTGCTATAGGTTATAAAGATGTCAAATTACGAGATTATGCTTATGCGATTCAGCTAAGATTACCAGTTTTTCTAAATTTGAGTTAAAATCAGTTGCGAGAAATCATTTGTCCAAAATGGTACCAAAACACACTATTTTTCTTTGCCTTGATATTATTAACTATTAATTTATTTACACTTTATTCTACACGAAACCGACTATACAATACAAAATATTTTTAGAGCGTATACGCACTATGCGGGTAGCCGTCCGGCTGACCGCAAGCACAATTATGTACGTAATATTCATTTCTATGCGCACTGTGCGGTCTGCGGTAGCCGCATCGCAGTGCGCATAGAAATGAATATTACGTACATAATTGTGCTTGCGGTCAGCCGGACGGACGGCTACCCGCAATGCGGCTACCCGCATAGTGCGTATACGCTCTTAGTCGATTTAGTTAAAATTACTTAGTCTTCACGGTTTGGATTCGGTATATGCGTTCTGTTCTTATTTTGAAATAGAAGGACCAAATCCCTATCCTTCTCTAGAGCAAACCTATAAAATCACAACACACTATCAGCTCACATTCCTACATATCGGAAACACGTGTGCAATGCGATCGCGTATTTCACTAATTAGGATCGCTTGTTATACGATTTGGTATGTGACGTGACATGGTATGACAGAATTCCCGAAGTGATTCGATAGCTGATGCAGTGAAAAATTGATTGTAATGGCTTGATGGCTTTAATAGTTTGGTTTAATTTATAGACACTTGGCTCATTGTATAAATTTGATACAAGTAGGTAGTATCGGGATCATGGTTTGATGATGACCTGATAATACAGCTGAAGATTATTGCGTTTGGTGATGCACATATAGAATATATTGTGAAGAGCACTGAGTTTTACTGTTTTCAGAGAATTTATCGAATATATGAGTTATTTGTGGAATAGATACATTATTTGAAAAAGTACGTTTCAGATGGCACAACATGGCGAATTACAATATTCCTAGTAATACTTTGATAGAAAATACTTAGTTACTTATTCTAAAAAATACTTACCTATTCTAAAAATAATTTGGCTAAAATCTAAAATTATAGCTCGAACTCAGACAAATCTACATACCTACTAATATAATGCTAAACATAAGTACCCATCAAGAAATACCTATCGTGTGCAATTGCAAGCCAAATGATAGAACAGTGGCTATATAAATAGAATCGTGTGGAAATGAGCATAGGTCAGCGTCAGGAAATTTGCCTATATCGTAATTGCACCCCCGGGCATTGCTACCGCATATTATTACTGTAAGGCCAGAATCAATATTGGCTCTTTATGCCTAATTGAGCTGCTAGATGATTTCTGCGTTTTCTTATTAGTAAGTAGTGGTCGAATATAAAAGTTTTATGGTAAAAGAAATATGATTTGTTTTAAATAGATATGTATGTATCTATATTATGTGCATCTGTATTATGTGATTACTTTTTTGCTCTTCAAATTGTCCTAGAAAGAAAATGCAAGCATGCCTAATTCATAATATTGAGAAGTGCATGATTAAAATGGAATGTAGCTAGAATTAATTCCTCATTACCGTACACGTGAAGCGGATAGAACCCAACCGATAAATAGATCTCACTAAATGTATTCTAGTATTTAAACTTATCAAAGTTTAGTAATTCCCGAGATCCCGACGGACTTGCAGATAAGCAAGGATTAGAATGAACTTGTTCAATCAAGTTCCTCCGTAAAGTCAAGTATTGGTTAGGGAATGTTATTTTAGTCTCCTTTGGTTCGGAATATGGCCATTTGTTTTATAGATTTCTGGTTAGATACGAAAGCTTGCTATCATTTCGTATTGAATGCAATTTCTGATACTAGATTGCAACTCATTTATTTGTGGAGAAATTACTTATTACTTTATTTGAACGAGTAGTACATTTGTTTGTAATGTTACTTTGTAATTTGACTTGGTATAAGTATACAAAATTAGCTTGGATAAAAAACATATATTAAGACGATTACATAACTAATCATTGTAAAATAATTCCATAATCATTCGTGTATTCAAATCCATATTTTTATTCAGTTACGTAAATGTTGAATAATAATCATCCCCCAAAATTATGTTCCGCCAAACCAACAAATTATAACGTAATTCGCATTTGATTTATTTTCTTTGTCCTGAACATATTCAGGAGTCTTTGAAAGCGTAATTACGCCTCATTTCTCATTACACATGAACTCGTTAGCGAAGTCACTCACAGAATTTGGTAACTTATCAAAATCAAACACAAATCACGCAGACTTCAAGACGATGATTTACATACATTACGAATTAGTGGCATTCAGTATTCCCTTATTTTGTTTGGCTCATCATGAATTTTCAATTTTATGAATCAAGTTCGCAGTTTTCAAGGGCACTCCACGGCTCGGATACTTTAAATTGATGAGGGGTTTTTCGCAAAGTTGTCACCGCTTTTTTGTCGTACTTCTATTCGAGTGTAATTAAAACTTGTGCATAATTATTCAAATTTTGCTTTCATGTAATTCTGGGGCTTTAATCAATATATTAACGTTCCTTATTCAGGTCTGTTTTATCTAGCAAGGTCGTTGAAACGTTCGCGTGTACGGAAAAATCAATTGCAATACGATGGATGTAATTTTATGAAGCTTTGTAGAGATATCATTTAAATTTTAACACATTTCAAAATGAAAATTTTCTCCAGATGTTGACCGAAAATTGTAAATTTTATTAGTCGATTTATTTATTATATTATTATTTTTTTATATTATATTTATTTATTTATTTATTTATTTATTTATTTATTTTTGTTTTGCACTTAACACTCGATTTGATCGCTCAAAAAAGCTGTTCCTTAATAATGAAAATAGAAATGTATTAATACAAATTCGAAGATATTTGTAGTTACACAATTAATGAAAGCATAATAGAGTTCTCATTCGTACATGAAATATCACCCTCTTCACAACGATCATTGTTCGCTAATAATAACACGAATTTTAATCTTACCTACAATAATATCAGTGGAATTGTTACAAAATCTTAACACCTCACAATTGGGCGCAAAATAATGCCCTAAGAAGGGTGCGGGTTCATTGACCCGGGAGAGGTGTGAAATACCTTCGTTTTATATAAGGATATTAGTATTGTTATAGAAGTTATTGACTTCAAACTTTTGGGTTTTCTTAGGACGGACTTAAGAATATGTATAGGATGTTATTAAATTACAAGATTTATTTAAGGGCCTGGCCTAGGTTATGAATTGTCAACGTACAATAACTTTCTCATCAATACATAGTACTTACCTACCAATATAAAATAAATTCGGTTTTCGCTATCTGTGTGTCTGTATGCTTAGATCTTTTAAAATACGCAACAAATTTTGATAGGGATTTTTTAATAGATGTACCTAGTGGTTCCTGAGAAAGGTTTTAGTAAACAATTTATCAAGGGCGAAGCTGCGCGCGGAAAGCTGGTATTAAAATAAAATAAAATTTATATTAACAAAAGTAACGAAAGTAAAGATAGGCAATATAAAAAAGACTATTGCAATATTTAATAATACTATATCATACGGTCTATAGTTAAATAAATCTCCTATACATTCAAGATTTCCTTAAATCAACTCAGTGCATTAAGATTGACGCACCGTAATATAATCTAAGTGTAACTTCAACTCACACTTAGAGCTCTATCTGTAACCGTCAGTGTCTGACACTAAGTCTAGACTCCGAGATTGATCCTGACATTAGCATTATGCAGAAGATGTATGATTCCCGTGATACATTTAGATTGTTTGTTTTTGAAGTTCGTGGATCAGTTTAAATTATTAGCTTTTATAGGATGTTGTTTATGTGGATGTTGTGTTTGATGTAGTTTATTGATTACTAACTTATTTATGTTGATTTTTGAGTGGCGAATCTGTAGTCTGTGATTAATGAGTATATTTGTGTATTATGATGAAATCATCATAATACACAAATATACACAAATATAGTAATCGAAATTTTGAAATAAGCCATAAATATGGCTTATTTCAAAATTTCGATTACCTAAATATGGATTTTAATTAATATCTTCCGAATCTATTTTAACCCAAAATTATCAGTTATTAACCACCAGTCATTAACAATACAGATCTCAATCAATTTTGAAAACAATACCAATCAAAACAACAGTCAAACACAAATGATAACATAAAAATCGATTCCACATAAAACCGAGCGAAACACCAGTCTAGTCATCTACTGTTGCATATGAAAACAATCTATTGTCCGACCCTCGGCCAACAATAGCGTCGTAAGTAATATTTCCATTCAAATCCGAATACATTAAAAACATAAGCACGAAACGATTACCTCCCCTACCAAACTTTTCCCTACCTAATGGGAAATCCTACGGGATGTTATGCCAAAGATTCGCTAGCCAACAGACGCTGTATGCTTATTCATATGAATTTGTACGTGTCTAACTTTGTACTGAACATCTGCGAACTACAAATTATCTCCGTTATCTTATACCTACTAATTGAATAATATTTTTCATGATGCATTTCATTTGCAAAACAAACTAGACTATACTTTAATAAACACTAATGGAAAGCTTTATTATTCTTTTTACAATAGTGTCGTAGCTTCACGTTGTCGTTCTGTGAAACCTAGCTGAATCATACAGCCATATAAATACATTCAAAATGCTACCTTAAACGACTAGACAAATTTTAATGCTTCGGCAACTCTGTCCATATTGTATTCTATCAATATTCTCCAACCAGACGCAACCTTCAGCCGACATTGCTTCGGCATTGTGCATTGTATGCAGATTCAATAACAATACTTTACGCAAGCTTAAAATTCATTTTCAATATTTATTTTCCCCATTCTTCATTTTCAAAAGTATTCCTCTATTCGTATACGGTTTGTGTCTGAGAAATTCCAATCAATTTCTTTCTATCTAACTGCTACTTAAGATCTTTATCAGGATAAGCAATGTGCCCGGTCTAAGCACTTATTCTATGTTACAATTTATGAGGTATACGCCACGCAAGGGAAACTAGTTCTTATTGTTGTAGTAATAGATACAAATACGCTAGTGACGCGGGGCCCGTGTTAATCTGTATGCGTAGCGAGTTCGGTTCGCTTGATTGGTTATTCGTTCACGGAAGGGTGACAGTTTAAAGATTTGCCCTCTATCGTTTCACTTCAATGATTTCGTTTTAATTCGATTTTAAAGTCTCCGCCACTTAGATAACCATTTACGAATCTTCAGAATTTTGCGGATGAAACAAAAAGGCCGTGGAAATGGAGGCTTAAAAAGTTAGAATTGTTTGTACGGAAAAGAATAAAAAGGGTAATGATCTCCCTTGAAGTATAAATGAAGGACAATTAGAGGCTTTGACAGTTCGGCTTGTGGAATTAATGACGGCTTTTATGGCTATCCAAATTATTTTTAAAAGAGTGATTATGTCAAAGGGTTCTCGATTATTTCGACAATCTTTTAAATTACAAAATAAATCTGGATTAGCGAGACCCCTAATTTACGGATCTATGGGTGTTGTATGTATACTTGTGTAGTTTTCTCCGCGATAATAGTTTTCATATCACTTAAGAGAAACCGCTCAAGTTTAATACATTTAATTCTAAAAGTGACCTCGTCCCATTTCCCTTTGGTTGTTTTGATTAATTACAGAGCCGTTTGAAAGGGACTCCAGTTGTTTTGATTTCGTATGAATAGAGCGAGTCTATGGGCATCGTTGTGCCATGGTTGTGCCACTATGAAGCCTGTCGTCGTATTCAAATTAATGTTTGTGTTTTCTTGTTTGACAGTCAGTATTTGTCGTTTTCCCAGCACGATGGGAAATTATTGGACGTTATTAAGAAATACCAAGGCGTGATGGATGACAATACCGTTTTCATTTTCCGATTTCTATTGTTTTCTTGGATTTAATATCCAGGGGATTGCGTATTTGTAAAATAGAAGTCATATTTATTCGCAGCGAAGATTGGTTTTTGTTATGAAAACGTTTTTGGTGTTTTGTTGTACAGTGATTTATTTCTTTTAGAAATGGTATTGTTTTATGCTTTAAGACTTGAAATACTTTGATTATAAAAACTTTTTGACTGGCGATATTTAGATACACATTACAAATATATTTTGATAATACCTAGTTCCATATCGGTATATATCTTCGATAAACCACATGAAAAGCGTGTTTATATTGACACAATATGAAATTCCTGCAATGTTTCTAAGTGTTTGTTTTTAGCGCTAGTTTATCCGAAGGGAGGAATTTGCTTACCTTTAGGGATGTAGATTTTGTCTTTGATTGTTCCTTTCGAGGGGAGTTTTATTGTACAGTTCCGATCTGTGCTTTGAATACTGTCGTTAGATATTCGTGTTTATTTTGACGGTATTGAAAAAAATGTATACAATAAGAAATCATGATCAAATATCTATACTTTGATATGTATTTGTCAAATATAGTGGTTTAGAGAGATAATATAAGATTTTTAACTGAGATAAACATTTTTTATGTAACATCTGTTCCATTTGGAGAATGAAAACATTATGATGAAAACTTATGACGATATAGGTATGAAATGTGTTGTTTTTAGGTAGTTATATGCTTTTATAAGAAAACCGTTACGAAATAACTGTTCAAATTATCCAAAAATGAAACATGATATTTTGACAACAATGAAAGCCGTACTAAAACTTGCGAGCAATAAATTGTTATATCCTGTCAACATTTTGGACGACTTAGCTATACAGGGTGTCCCAAAAAGTAGTGATGAACGGAAGCTGGGAGGTAGAGGACCTAAAGGGCTATCCGAATCACCCCCATGTATGTTATGCGATTTTTCGTATTTTCGGAGTTATGACGTTTTTTTCAATTTTTCACCTATCGCCGAGTACGGTGATATTTTCACTCATGGTGACGTCAATTATTGCGGAAGGTGCTTGATTTTTTTTGTGTGCTAAGCTGAAAGATAGGCCAATTCAGTATGGTAACATTTACTATCGTTAGATCTTTGAATGGAATAAAAAAAAGAATTAAAATGCCAAGAAAGATAAAATTACCCAGTATGTTCTCCACTTCAAGGGCCCGTAAAAAAATAAAATCACATAAAAAAAGTTTTCCATTTGGCTTTTAAAAACTTGCTCTATCTATCAGGTAGCTACCCTGAAAATTTCATTTTATTATTCAGAAGGCTTCAATCGAAAAATTGAAATCTAAATGAGGTAAGTGCAAAAATTGAATTAACATGATGATTAATAAAAACAAATTAAAACCAATAGCAAGGTGTTTAATTACAAGAAATTTTTAAAATGACCCCGCTATTGCTCAGTGCAAGTGCGACATCACCGTAAAAAGTTGTCTTTTAAATGTCTGAATGCCCTTTTATCATTTTTAATGGTTTCTTCTGCTACTATGAATTTCCAGGTTATTTCGTTCAAATTGTGGCAGTCTCTCGTCTTTGTAGTATCCCCACGGAAAAAAATCAATAGGGTTTAAGTCCGGGGACCGTCGAGGCCAGGCTAAAGGGCAAAGATAACCTGAAAGATGGATTGGTCGTTGCAGCCTGCGCATGCGCTGGTGACGCCTGCCTTAAAGCCTGGCCTGCACGGTCCCTCGACCTAAACCCCATTGATTTGTTTCAATGGGGATACTAAAAAGACCTCGGCTACTTGAGAGAATGCTACAATTTGGACGAAATAACCCGGAAATTCATAGTAGCAGAAGAAACCATTAAAAATGATAAAAGGGCATTCAGACATTTAAAAGACAACTTTTTACGGTGATGTCGCACTTGCATTGAGCAACAGCGGGGTTATTTTAAAAATTTCTGGTAATTAAACACCTATTTATGGGTTTTAATTTGGTTTTAATGATCATCATGTTAATAAAATTTTTGCACTTACCACATTTAGATTTCAATTTTTCGATTGAAGCCTTCTGAATAATAAAATGAAATTTTTAGGGTAGCTACCTGATAGATAGAGCGAGTTTTTAAAAGCCAAATGGAAAACTTTTTTTATGGGCCCTTGAAGTTGTGAACATACTGGGTAATTTTATCTTTCTTGGCATTTAATTCTTTTTTTATTCCATTCGAAGATCTAACGATAGTAAATGTTACCATACTGAATTGGCCTATCTTTCAGCTTACCACACAAAAAAAAATCAAGCATCTAGCGCAATAAGTCACGTCACCATAAATAAAAATCTCATCGTACTCAGCGATAGATGAAAAATTGAAAAAAATGTCATAACTCCGAAAATACGAAAAATCGCATAACATACATGGGGGTGATTCGGATAGCTCTCTAGGTCCTCTACCTCCCAGCTTCCGTTCATCACTACTTTTTGGGACACCCTGTATAATATGATATACGAGTTGTACCCGCATAGCAAACAGACATTTATTAAACGGTGTTAAATTTATAGCAATTGATGTGACGCTGGCTTAATTATCCTTAAGTGTCAATTTGTTACGATAAGTCAATTATCTTTATATAATACATAGAAATTGGCTTTCCGTTGACATGTTTTTATTTGTTTGTGTTAAACAATTTTAATTGATATTAATTCATGTTTATCATGCAGTGAATACTCGCGCTTTTTACTTCACTTTTTTCATTCGTATAAAATTCCATATTGTTTTCTATATTTCGCAAATAAACTAGAAGTGACTTGTAAAAAATGGAACAAACGTCAATTTAAAAATAGTTTGACACCAAAAACTAAACCGAAATTGATTTCCACAGCGTTCCATCCGAATGTCGGAGCGTCACACATTTTTACGTCTGCGTACATCATAAATAGATTGAAATTTAGGTATATCGGGACAGAGACAATAAAAACAAATTGCTTTTCGACCCGTTTTATGATCCGTCAATACGTTACAAATAAAAGGACAATAACGTTCGATATCTTTACGCGGATTTATACGCGATTGTTATAATCTACACTACGACTACTTTGAGTAAGAGCGCAATTTTCAACTGTCAGCCCCAAGCTCTCGCAGCGCGGCATTTGGCAACCTAACTGTAATGGCACAATAAATAGTTTGCAGCCCTCACCCATCTGTCACTTAACTAGTAAAATATACAGACGTCATTCAGAGAGCCACGTTGAAAAATCGCAGCGAGTACCACCCCTGACGAAGTCGAGCCGCGGCTCACTCCGATCCCCACCTTACCACCCGACTTTAAAGTCCATTTCGCATCGCCCTGCCCGATGAATAAATTTAAATATTTGTTAACTTAAAATGTAACCCGTGTACCCGGAAATACAGTCTAAATTGCACGGCTGATCATTTGTTTCACGGATCGCGAGGTTAGGTGTACGAAAATCACTTTTATTATTATCATTGTAAGGTGGTTTTTAGTTTTCGAGCGCGATTCCGCGACAATCTTATACTAGGGTTATTTAACTTTGAAGTTGTTCAAAAGACCCTCGATTCGGGATTCTGGTGGATTTCTTTTTGGATTAAAGGCCTCATGAATTTAATGATAGTGCATTTTAGGGCCGTTATTTGTGCGAATGCCACGCGTCCGATTTAATCACTTGTAATTGTTTTCTTTGAAAACAAAAATAACGAACTGAATAACATAATTGTGGCACCCCTAATGACTAGAACGAAATACATATTTCAATGCTGTTTCAATGTTACGAATATTTAAAAAGGTTCGCTTACTACATTTAATATTCTATAAGTTGTACCAGATTTTTTTCATATATATTTTCTTTTTACAGGTAAATTGGTGACTGCGATTTTCACAACTCAACATTTGACAAACAAGTTTTGAAGGTAACACAGAAAATACATATTTTGTACAATATCTACCCGCCATAAAGCCTTTTTAAAATTCAAAACAAACATTTTTAAAGCAGAATGTACATTAAAGTGGGTAGATGAAGAAAACACTGTCCGTGATTTAGCTTTACTAGTTAATGTGTGAATTTGTGAGCGTACCTACTCATTAGCGATTCAAATTTATGCAAATCTGATTAACGACTTCATTGTAAAGCGAAAACTGGGGCAGGCTTCACTTTTGATACTTTACGAAGATATGTTATATTGGAAATAACGTTTCGAATATTCTCTGTTTTGTTTAATTCCTCGTGTATTTTTCTGTTCTATCACGATATATTATGTTATTCATTATATTTTTTCAAGTAAGCGGCTTTTAGAGAATAATCTGTTATCATATTTTTCTTTTGATATTCTGACGTTAATAATAATTATTTCTTTTAAGCATCATGCTCCCTCTATTGTAAAGTAACAAACACGAATTATGACCTATCTATTCGATTTTAAGCATTTTTACTATTTTTAAGTATAAACCTACTTTCTAGTTATTTAGTATCGGTCAGCAACAATTCTAAACAACACAAATTAAAGGTAATCCCATGTTATTTGTAAGTCGTGATTACGTCACATAAGCATATAAATGGCTTATCTGGGGCAGGTCTTATCTCAGGTGCTAACTCTAAAGGTTTTCTGTGTTTGGTCTAACGGATGTGGTTTACATTTTATATTCAATGCAATAGGATAGGTGAAAGGCTAGCTTTGTGATAAACTTAGGAATATATAAAAAAATATATAGATAGCACGATAAATGATGTTTTGAGTGGATGAAATCTCTCAATTCTATAGTTTTTGTTAAGTTAGTTCCTACTGATAATCGAAGCTACATCAGAATGAAGTATGTAATTATAATAGAAACAATAATTATTTTAAATGTCGCAAAAGCAAACTTAAATATTCAATAATTTCGTTTCAAATGCAAATAAATTCAAATATAATACCTATTATGTATAACAATTATTAAACGCTACATTAACTCAACCGACCTCCAAATCACAAAGCCAGACAGAGATTTAAATTTATATTGCATTGAAATTGATATTTACTTTAAGAGTAATCAAAAGTTTTCATCTCATCAAACGACTAAATATCAACCAGTCAATCAACGTCGTAACCCAATATTGTTAATTAAAATTCAAAGATAAAATGGATGTTCTTTTCGTTAGAATGTTTGCAAAATATCCTAATTTGCTCAGGTTACGTTTTATAAACAAAACATATTATGTTACTTAACCCTTTCGTACTTTTGCACGTGTAGATTTTAGTATAAATAATCTGTATCCTGCTTTATTATTATCACCAACGACAGGCAAAACTCAAACGAAACAAAAATATTCGTTAATAAATATCTACTACCGTATATTTAATTTTTATAATTAGCATGTCATCAATTATTTTGCACATCAATTCCTTCGTCGTTTCTGCATTAGTATTATCTATTGTAATCTTCTTTATATATAAAAATGAATCGCAAAATGTGTTGGTAAGCGCATAACTCGAGAACGGCTGAACCGATTTCGATAATTCTTTTTTTATTATATTCCTTGAATTACGAGGATGGTTCTTATGTAGAGAAAACGTAAATATTATGTACCACGGGCGAAGCCGGGGCGGACCGCTAGTATTACTTAAATGTAGATTGTAGGGTATTTAAATAAAGATATTTGTTTAGCATGCGTCTGAATATAAGCAATATAGGATTTACATTAAGATACGTAAAGGTACCTCGTATCTACAAGTCAATTTGCTATCTATAAGATATTGAATTACCTAATCTCACATTATATAACTATAAGCTGTATTTCTACATTTTTACAGTATATTCCACAATACTATACATTCAAACCAAATCAACGATACAAATTGAAGTTCTTACTCTCCCGTGACGTCACTCTCATTACACACAAGTAAATTACATCCATGCAGGATAATTAAACCGGTTCATTGAAGTTAGTGACGTGTAATTATAATTGATAATGAGACTTCAAGTGGTCAGTGCAGTGCTTGGAAAGTATGTGTTGTGTTGATGTTGAAGATGTAAGAGAGTTGAAATGAGATTTTTTCTTTCTTTCTTCCTAGATATGTAGTTACATATAAACTAGTGACTACCCGAGACGCTCGATTTATTTATGAAACATTGGGTTATACTTATATTATATCTATACTATCTATACTAATATTATAATCTATACTAATATTATAAAGAGGAAAAGTTTGTAAGTATGTATGTATGTATGTATGTATGTATGTATGGTTTTCACGCATAAACTACTGGACCGATTTCAAAAATTCTTTCACCATTAGAAAGCTGCATCTTTACTGAGCAACATAGGCTATATTGCATTTTCAAAAAAATTAGAGATCCTTACCAAAAATGCAATAATGTAACCCAAGGTGTAAAAAAATCCTCAATAAAACTTCTGTCATCGCGTGCGCTGCGGAATCTATTGAAGATAGAACAAAAAAATGTTCTACGGTATTATAGAATGGATCAATATCTACAAGAAAGTCCGCGATACCATATGTCCATCTTCAGTAGTTATGTTACTACAACAACTTTTTTACGTTTTCAAAGTAAATAGAAGTGCCGACAGTAATCAAACCATGTTATCCATACACATATATTAATCCTTATCCCATTAAATGATGTTTTATTATAGACTGTTTCAATACCAGCAAAATACTTTTTAAATGAAAAGAATTGGATATTCCATTCAAAAGATATAACGAATTTTTAAAAGTGTCA
Source organism: Colias philodice (assembly GCF_061535455.1). Taxonomy (NCBI): domain Eukaryota; kingdom Metazoa; phylum Arthropoda; class Insecta; order Lepidoptera; family Pieridae; genus Colias; species Colias philodice. The sequence continues at coordinate 3,592,668 of NC_143109.1, read as the reverse complement.
ATCTACAGAAAATAGTAGAGTACTATACTGTTCGAGCAGGCCGTAGTGCGGGGGTCACGGAGGAATTCTACCAATATGCGTCTTGACGGAACACATCTATGAAAGATTTCCCCACTAAAACAAAAAAAAAAAGAAAAGGCCGTAGTGCGGGACGGGGTAAAGGTGATTTTCATGTGATTAAAAATTAAACCTATAGTCCGACCTATAGTAGACTTTTCACTGTAACGATATCGCTATCTATGCGGGTGAAACCGCAGGGCATTGCTAGTAATTAATAGATTATGATTTTCAAATGAATTTTCATACTATTGTAGACAACACTGATATCCATATTGGTGACGTCAGAGCCAAACAATATAGGTAATTAATATTATGTCATTCACACAATAATTTATGGATAATATTTGCAGTATAAATTGTATTTAAATATCCTGTTAATTGGTAGCATCATAACAATAATTTTATATAAGAAAAATATCCGTCCAAATTGAGATGTTTTTTAAATTAAGAATATTGTCTTATTTTTCCTATACAATTAGGTACAAAGTTTCGAAATATTAAAAATATTTCGTATCACGTACCCTCAACATATACATACCAATACTATAGCTAATATATGCAAAATACTAGATGTATCTAAGTACACCTTACCACGCAATCTGAACATTTTGCTAGAATTATATTAACTCCCAAATTACACAGGAAAACGCATTAAGATTGCAATTTCTAATACACAACAATCATTTATATCACAACGGCATACAGTTCAATTTTCTCTGAATTGCATTTGTTACTTACGTCTTTCTTACGTTAGTTAGAGTTCAAACGACGGGTCAAGGGTGAAACAGGCGTAACCAAATGAAATTACTAGTCTTCCATACTGAATAGTAATAGTTTATAATTTCGCAAATTGTTTTAGTTTTTATCATTTGGAATAAGTTTTTCCTAGAATATAATAACATTATTTCAATCATAAAGTAATTTAGGATTGTTTTCTTTTATTTATATTCCTACATTCATAAGGTTGACTTTAATAAGCTTGTTACACGAAATAAATACTAAGTATGAAAACGAAACGTTTCAAATATAATAGAGATCATAGCAACCAACTAAAATTACTTATAGGTACTAGTAATATTAAAAACTTAATTTTAACTGAATTAATGGATGCTTATTCACGCAAAAACTATATGTAGATTAAATATTGGCACATACATAGCTAAATATAGTGAGAATTAGTAGGTACATAAACTACAGACCTACGCGAGCGAATCCACGATCTAAAGCTAGTTTTACAAAAGTCATACCAGTTATTGCAATATCGCTCAGACCGCCCAATAAAAAGCAATCTATAGCTACAACGTAATGAAAAATAAAACTTGGTACAAACAACAAATACACATCAGAAACTTGATCGATAGGTTATCAAAACTTGTATTTTTCGAGGCTTCCAATTCCCGTCTGTAAAATAATCTGATTATACTTTAAAAGCAAACATTTGATGAGCAACGTAAAGCCGGCTTCTCACATACCTGCAGCAGGGGCAATATTGAAATTGCATCCTTAATTGTCTCCTTAATTGTGATGTGTATAGGCAAGCAGGGGCACAACAACAGCTGAAATTGCTCCGACCGCCGTGCAACCGCAATTGTTCCAATATTGCCCCTACGGCAGGTAAGTGAGTAGCCGCCTTAAGTCCGTCATATAACTTGCTAGACGCATAATCTCTGTATAATAACTCGTAGAGATTTAGAGGGATATGCATATAATTGACCGTATCTTTATAACGGTTTTTAAGGCTTTGTTTTAAAGCTTAATTGAATAGCTGTGATAACAATTTAAAATTTATTGACTACTTATGGTGAAACGTCTGTATTATATACTAGCGGTCCGCCCCGGCTTCGCCCGTGGTACATATTTCGCAATAAAAGGTAGCCTATGTTCTTTATCAGGGTCTAAACATTATCTGTGCCAAATTTCATCAAAGTCGGTCCAGTAGTTTAGACGTGAAAACCATACATACATACATACAAACCTTTCCTCTTTATAATATTAGTATAGATTATGAAAATAAAAATAAAAGATAAAGGTACCTTTGTTGAAGATTTAATCATTTTAAAAGGTCTCTAACCTAGACATTTTATGCACATTTGTGTTAGAATATTGGTTATTGGTGGTCCTAAATTCTGAATTAACGTCTAATTTCTAATTATCTACTGCCCAAATTACACGTACATATCTACTGTTTAGTTATCTACATATCTACAGTCCAAGAAACAACGCTTATATTAGTCTGTAACGGTTCAAACTTTGTAATTTAAATGAAGTCTCAATTTTCAATATCAGTCGACAAATTCAATATTTGTCTATGTTAATGTTAATACATGGTCAGTACTTATTAATGTTATGGAAATTAATGCCTAGTTTTCTATACATGTATAATTTTCATTCATTATTTTTATGTATGTTTAAGAGCATCTTAAATTGATTCACTTCCCAATTATAACATCTATAAATATATATAAAAGAAAGTCGTGTTAGTTACTCCACTTATAACTCAGGAACCGATTTAGGATTCAGGAACGGCTGAAAATTGGCAGGGGGTAGTTTAGAGCCAGGAGAAGGACATAGGATACTAAATATGTACCACGGGCGAAGCCGAGGCGGACCACTAGTATCTTATATAAAAATAGGTATTCAAACAAAAATAGCAGAACAAACTTGAACAGTTTCAAGTTTGAAACAAACTTCGTACCTGAAATTTCGTAAAGCCTGTAAAATTTAAACCGTCCGGGATCACATTATCATAAGTTTGATCCGGTTTTATCAAGTAATCCCCGGTTAATCCGATCGCTAGACCCGGTTAAGACGTTTTGGCATAGAAATGTACTGTTTAGGTCTCCGAATTAATTCTTGGGAGTAGCAAGTTTTCTTGCGCGACCTTCGAGTTTTTCTTTTCACATAATTTGTTGTTCTTATCTGCACTGGATTAATATTAAACAGTCCGATGCTGTTCTTATTTAAATATTGAAAAAGATGTATGTATGTATCACAATTTTAAGATAATTACAATTTATTAACGAGTGATTCAAATACACATTTACACAAAGTAGCTGTTAATTATGTCCTAGGGCAAAATAGGAGTAATCGGATAGTATTATCATTGAATTTCCATGATAGAATAAAGATTGATAAATATTTCATCCTTACTCTGTCTCAAGGAAAACCTTTTCTTTAAATCTTCTAGCGTCCTTGTAAAGTCGAGAGGAAAAGCGTACCTAAATCCACTTACGGTGTTCAATGCAATCACTGCGTACCGCCCCTTAGACGAAGCATTTGCATTTTTATAGATAGAAAACTTCTATTGTTAGGGAACTGTATTTTATTTAAGCACCCAAAATTTCCTTCCGAAATTGCTTCTCTAAACAGCAATTATATATGCATTCAAATTCTCGAAAAATCAACAATATTGTAGACGAAATACTTTATTTTCCTTTCAAATAATACCCCAAGAACAGCTATATCGTGAGACTGAATTGCTAAGCGCAGGCGAATTTCCATACGTACACAGATCACAGCCAGAGTTATTGGCGGTCCCACGAGTCTTCAATACATTCGACTATTTTTATTTACTCGGAGAAAGCTCTCGACCGTCCCATCGCCTGGCCTGCGGACGTCTGAGGAATACGTTATTTGTCACTTCTATTTTTGAATTTGGTTCACTTTTTACAACTGGCCAGCAATATTCGATTTTCGAAGAAGGTTGTATTGGTAAAAGTTTTATTTTTCTTTATCGTATCTGGCCAGTATGGCCAATGCTCGACAACGAATTATTTTTTATATTTAGCTTTTATTATTCTCGTGCGTGTCGCAACAAATTCACATCAGCAGTTTAATCTAAATTCAGTTACCTGTTGTTCGATAAAAATGACACGTAATATCCGTATTAAAACAACAGGTTCTGTTTCGCGAAATTGCTAACCATTAAATCCGACGCAAACATTAAGATAACTTTTAAAACAATTGCGTTGGGGGAAAAAAGCGCGGGAGTTTTAATTAATAAAAATGGCAGCACGAAATGTCTGCAATTCAAACATGGCGGAGTCGGCCAATGAACGGGTCCCTTTATGTACATATGCTAATGAGTGACAGGCCTCTGAATGGGATTGTCGTGTTAGTGCTGTCATTACAGCGAGGTTACAGTGTAGAGAATTGTTATTTTTGCTTTTCATTTGAATTTGTTCATAGACAATGTAGCTTTTTGAATTAGGCGCGAGTTTCCCTTTTTTCGCGCGCTTACGTGCTATTTACTTGGACGTGTTAACCCAGTTATGCTGATACAGATTTTGAATTTCATTTTTTGTGTAATTATGCTAAATTTATTCGTTACTCGTGTTAAAATTAAATAACGCGTGTAATTGGGTAATTAAATGTGTTGTTCCGTGTAAGTAATTATAAATTATTAGATCATACTATCTCATACAAAAAATGTAATCTTTTTAAGCTATCTTCTTAAATAAGCTTCTCATTATACCTACACGAAGTTTTTTTTTAATTTAGCATTTTGTTAATAGATTTTACGAAATAACTTAAAATGCCTCCTACAGCTACTTATAATATATCTAGTAAGATTTTATAAGGGATTAGATTGCAAATTTGTAACCTTTTTTATTGTAGAGAAAATAATCTTCAAAAACTTATCGAAACATTTAAGAGTAAGAAAGTAATGAAAGCCGCCCAAATCGAGTTTGCATTTTGAAAGCTTATTTATAAAGCAAATTGTTTTCCACAAAAAAAAACCATCTAAATGCTTCTAGGCTTCTTTAGCTCGAAGTAGGTATATTAAAGATTCTGGTATAAAATACTATTCTAATACTTTATTAAGTTGTTAATCAATTCAATTAAGTATCAAACTATCAACTACGTAGAGTATCAATACTATAAAGTATTTGCAATGATTATATAATAATAAAATAATTTCATTTACCCAACTAAATACCAACAAAATGTTTAAACGCATAGATTTTATCTCAAATAATTAAATGTTTTAGCTAATTGCAATTCTAACACCGTATGCGCCTAGCAACCGGCCGCCATATTTAATTTTATTCGGATCTAGCGCTTGTAAACTAAACGAACAGGGTTAGGCTACCTGTATCCAGTCAATAAATAAACCTAGCCGTACATTCCTTGAGGATGCATGCGTTGAACTGCAACATGAGATAGTTTATGAGAGCTGAATATAATATAAATTACGTGTTTACCGACTCCTAAACTATTGAACCGATTTTAATAAAATTGTGCACATTGTGCACTGTGCTAATTTTAAGATATAATTAAAATCTCAATAACGATACCTACCTAAATAAATAATAAATGATTTCCCCTTTTAATGGCATCATGCTTCACAGACTACACACTTCATTGTGTATTTTTTATACCATGTAAGTACTGTTTTCTAATTATGTATTAACTGTAATTTAATACCATATCAGTTTGTATGTGCCATTAAATAAATGTTTTTCTTTCTTTCTTTCTTTCTTAATAGGAAAGGGTGAGCAGCTAGCTAGTTAACATATTTATCCCTCTATTATGCTGAAGCGGTGTGTTTAAATATTTTTCAGTTATGGAATACTATAATTGTTTGATATTAACTGTATTTTTCAACAATATTGTAAAATAATTGCATCATCGTTATAAAACTAAAAAAAGCTATTATACAAATATACAATACAACGAAATCTATTAGTTGGCTCTCAGACTATATTGTACATAGTGGAATAAACAAACTTGTTCAAGCAGTGCGAGATATACGATGCGATTATAGCCCATAACTTCTGGGAATAAGAACGACATTCCCGTGAACGATTACCCTCAAATTGGGTTTCGATTGTTATCTCAGTGAAGGTATCGTTTTGTTTTGTCTTAAACGAATGCTTTTTATCTTTAAATGTAAGCTCTTCAACTGCATTGGATGTAGATCGAAGTTGTCGAGGGTTCGATTCTTGGTGGAGGCATAAAAACTGTAACTCGAAGTAAAATAGAAGATTTAGAATCGACTTTACTTATACATTTCAGAATTTAAAAACAAACCTATATGAGTGAATTTAATGTGTTTTAATATTAATTGCATCCATATTATTTTTATCAGATTTCCATAAATCTCCACAAGATTGAACTCTTAATACCTTATTGCTTAATAAATGACAAAAACGTTTAAAACATATTCGAATGAAGAAAAAACCTTTGAAAATAATATCGCTTCCAAACAACATACATATTACACAAACTTGGCAAAAGTATTAAACTTTTGTTTTTTTTCCAACTCGAAGCTACTTAATAAACCAATTTGTATTAATTCAGTACCTTATTACATAAGCCGATCCAATTTTCTTTGTTTTTTCGTACAAACAAACAATCGTATTTTTACGAATATAATATTCCTTCGAGTTTATTGAGCCTCAATAATAATGATAAAGATTGTGTCCTAACTGTTGGTGAATAGTATAAACTACGGAACCAATTTGGTAAGATATCCATACTTAATAATTAATATTATAAATGCGAAAGTAACTCTGGCTGTCTGTCTGTTACTCAATCACGCCTTAACTACTGAACCAATTTGCATGAAATTTGGTATAGAGATATTTTGATACCCGAGAAAGGACATAGGATAGGTTTTATCCCGGAAATCCTACGGGAACGGCTTTTTCTTTGAAAACGCGGGCGAAGCCGCGGGCGGAAAGCTAGTTACCTATATTTTACAGATCATGTTATAAGATATTATAACCTTTAACCCTATGATATGATATTTAATTAAAAACCCTTTCACAAGCGAAACCGAACAAAGTTTGTTGTATGTAATATCTGTGTATAATATATAATAGAAAACACATTATAAGTATTTATTTAAATAGGTATTGTGTTTTAATCCATTTCTTGTGTGAATACACAGTAATGCCGTATTAGTAAATAACTCTACAATCAACACGTCTTATCATTCCCTAATCCATACTTCACTACATAGTATAAAACAAAGTCGCTTTCCCTGTCCCTATGTCCCTATGTCCCTATGTCCCTTTGTACGCTTAAATCTTTGAAACTACGCAACGGATTTTGATGCGGTTTTTTTTAATAGATAGAGTGATTCAAGAGGAAGGTTTATATGTATAATAACATCCATTAAATAGTGGAGAAGTACTGTTATTTTTGAGGTTTCTAATGTGATGTCGTAAAAAATTACATTGTTTCCGCTTATATTGCAAACGCAGGCTGAAACCTACGAGTTTTATCAAAATAATGTACTAAGTATTATACATATTGAAAAGGTCTACAGAAAAGTCCGCGATGGTATATGTCTATCTCTTATGGATAACCCACAATAAAATTTTTTTGTCATTTACTTTTTACGACAAATAAAAGCTAATTTTCGAAGCGGTTTTCACCAATACAGCATTAATCCTTAACCAATTAAATACCTTGAATACATTGTTCATTTAATATAGATCTATATGGCCCTTTACACCGTATGATTTAAGTGAATATTTTCGAAGATATTACAGATTTAAAAATTGCGGGACGTAGCGTTTGCGGCGGTACCGGCCGGCCGGGCCGCTATGTTTTTATATACAACGTTCACAGTTTTTCTGTAGTGTATTTAGTATCAGCATTGCACCCGTGCGAAGCCGGGGCGGGTCGCTAGTAATATTATAAATTCGAAAGTAACTCTGTCTGTCTGTCTGTTACTCAATCACGCCTTTAACTACTGAACCAATTTGCATGAAATTTGGTATGGAGATATTTTGATACCCGAGAAAGGACATAGGCCACTTTTTATTGCGAAATATGTGCCACGGGCGAAGCCGGGGCGGACCGCTAGTATGATATAAAACACATTATAAGTATTTATTTAAGTAGATAGTGTTTTTATATAATTTCTTGTGTGAAGTACTGCTTTTCCTTCAACATCAAAACGTCTATCTAGTCGTTCCCTAATCGAAAATAAAATTCAGTATAATGAATCTAAATTCTACGTCTTCAGATTTACCCTAGCTGTAGTATGAATTAGGTGATTCTCGTTATGGTTGGATTATCTCTCCCTAACAGTAAGAAATACTTGTATTTATACAAGGGTGGTACTTTAATTTGTACATTATCTTCAATCCCTAAGTGACTGAGATCCTATTTGAGATTAGTACGCGTAAGTGTGGAGGTAAACAAATTATTGGGTTTTAATTTAACGGGTGTAAATCGAGATTTATTTTAATTACATACTATATTTAGATATAAGTATTTAAATCGTGTTCGTTAAGAAACTATAATTTTTATATTCTTTTATTTTTCATTTTTATAGATAATTCACGTGAAATCAACATATTGCTTGACTTAGCTTTGCAACATAGCTTTTCAAGACAAATAATTTGTCCTGAAAAACTGATTTCTAATGACTTCATATAGTTCATCATGATGTGTCCATAAACAACACCAATGATCAATCTGTTTAGGTTATTCTTTATATTTACCTTTACTTTTATTAGTTATTACTATTTATAGACCACATTCACAAACCAAACTCATCCAGTTTAATACAACAGCTATATTAATAATCGAAATAAAATATTCCACTAATTTTAATTGAAGCCAACGTACATCGGGATTTAAACCGTGAAAATGTAATAAAGCATCCGATTCGAGCAGACAGCTCAATATTTCATAAACATAGTCGAGTGCAAACGCTAAGCGGATTACTATGGGTTTTATTTCATAAATATATTAGCTTTCCGAACGTATTAGGTAAATGTTTTTTACACTACGTTTTACAACGAAACTGTCTGAAATTTGTGAAAATAGTTTGATTTTAAACGTTATAAAAGTATTTATTTTGAGTTGTTTAGTTATTCTTGTAGGTTGTATTAATTGATATTTCATTAAGTTTTGATTAGAAATGTGTGGCTTCTACGTTTATTTTACACTAACAAATATGATTATAACACCCATTCATTTAAATCGAGGTGGATTTATATTTCTATACCAAATATATTTTACTGTAGTGATATATATTTAAATAAACACAAATAAGAATTCACCAAAACACACCAACCTTACACAAAACCCAAAACAAAAACACACGTAACAAAACTATTAAAACAATCGCGTCATAAATAACGCTTGCCAAGAATAGACAAAAGCGAGCGTTTTGTCAAACATTTCCATTATCCCGCAAGTAATTCGCGAGGGACATCTACAAATGACCGACCACGTTAGCTTTAACTTTGTTCTAGCCGGTACCCAGGTGCTTCTGCCCACATTTCTCTACGTCAGAGCACAATCTAGTTTTTACTAAACAACACGCTTTTACGTTCGTAGTTCGTACCTATCTGTGAATATGTGATGAAATATACGACGCTGTATTTCGCCAACGCCCGCTGCGAAGTCGCGTGTCTAGCTGCAATAAATATCGCCAGGATTAACACGGAATATCTCTGAAGGTAAATGTTTGTGAGAATAAAACAGCGATAAATAAAAGGGTATGAAAATGACAAATTATTGCGATATCTGTTGTTTATTTAAGCTGTAATGTAAATAAACATCGCGTTGCTATTTAATGTTTTGTTTTAATAGTCGTTTCAATAATTTATAGCGTAGGCACAGCCTTTTATAGTTATACAACTATAAAAAGCTGTGCCTGGGTTAATTGAGAAAGAATTTCAAAAACGATACACGATTCTTGTAATTCATTACCGGAAATTTTATAAGTCAAACTATAGCAATTAACTTTAAAATGTTTTAACTGAAAGTATTACGACAATGATTTAATATTTGTTGTAGAAAAGAATGACATCACATCACTTAGAAAAAGCGCATGAAAAGCTTTTAAATTTTTACTCCCAAACCGAACTGTCCAATTTCCATGTTTAGACGTAGCAATATGACCGGTCTAAAAATGTTCAAGTTTAATTCCAGTCATTTTGCGCTCCAATAACGTAGCGACATAAGTGGAGACTACCGTCCGTATGTCTCCTAAAATTTTAGTGGAACAACGGTTTAGTGTGATGCCAGGGCATAAATTCTAGTTTTTATCTTCGTAATATCTCGTCGCAGAACTTTATGCTGTGACTACGAGGAAAATATTGAATCTGCAGACTGGATTCGTATTCATTTTGCTTGTGGATAAAAACGTTTTTAGGGTTCCGTAGCCAAAATGGCAAAAACGGAACCCTTATAGTTTCGTCATGTCCGTCTGTCCGTCTGTCCGTCTGTCCGTCTGTCACAGCCGATTTACTCGGAAACTATAAGTACTACAGTGATGAAATTTGATGGGAATATGTGTTGTATGAACCGCTACAAAAATATGACACTAAATAGTAAAAAAAAGAATTGGGGGTGGGGCCCCCCATACATGTAACTGAGGGATGAAATTTTTTTTTTCGATGTACATACCCGTGTGGGGTATCAATGGAAAGGTCTTTTAAAATGATATAAAGTTTTCTAAAAAACATTTTTCTTAAAGTGAACGGTTTTTGAGATATCAGCTCTCAAAGTCGTAAAAAGTATGTCCCCCCCCCTCTATTTTTATAACTACGGGGTATAAAATTCTAAAAAAAATAGAGGTGATGCATGCTAATTAACTCTTTCAACGATTTTTGGTTTGATCAAAGTATCTCTTATAGTTTTTGAGATAGGTTGATTTAACTGTAATTTATTATATTTGCTGCTACGGAACCCTTTGTGCGCGAGCCCGACTCGCACTTGGCCGGTTTTATTATGATTACGTTACGGTGTTTGGGTCGTGTTAGTTCTATATGTTAGTTGTAATGTACGAGGTATATGCTTTTTTGTGTTATATATAATAAATAATAGCAATAATTAATACACTATCATTGCCTATTACCTAATATGGATTAATGAAATCTTGTCGTAATACAAATTATCATAAAGAATTGTTTAAATTTAGTATAATTAGTATAATTTGCGTTTATCATGTTGCACAATGTACAATAATAAAACGTAAGCAAAAATAAGCTTACTATGCTTTACCTACGTTGGTACATAATTCATTCGTCTACACAAATAAACATTCCACATAAGTACATACTTTCCAATAATTGCAAAAGCCTTTTTCATTAGAAGCACACGAGCGCTATACGTCAACAATTACAACTAGGTTTCAAAACAATTGCGCTGAGTTATGTACTTAGTCTGACATAATTTATGTCAATAAGTTCCCTGAAAATATAGGGCGAAATGAAAACCGAGGGCTGTCACCAGTTAAAAAAGTAGAGATTGCAATTTGGAAAAAAGTGCCAAATTACTAAAGACTTTCGATTTGACGTTCGTTACAATAAAATAAGACAAATATACTTTGCATGCATCGACAACAGTTTGCATGATAGAAGACATTTTTTTTCGATAGGTAGGTAGGCTATTATTATACTTAAGTTAATAAAAAAAACATCAAGTAATGTCTTTATTATATATTTTCATGTAGGTATGCATTAAGTGTGAAATATTGAAAAGTAGCAAGTTGGCAACCCTACTGGTAAGCAGCTTAACTTCAAGTTTCTCAAAACTTGAGATCACCGCTAATGGTTCCAAATTATAATAAGACTGTATAATATTGATTGTTTGGATAAAAGTATAGGTAGGCCTACGCCTACCTATACAAATTAATGTATAATTTAATCATTTTAACGAAAATAGTTGTACGATTTAATTTTTGGGAAATTTAAAATCAAAATTAGAGGCTAAGGATTATAAAAAATAAAAAGAGTGTAAAGTAGATACACTAATTAAATTACCTACACTTTTAAAATACGACCCACACATAAACTTAGCATACCGTACAAGCAAACAGCTCTTAAAATATTCCTTTTGTTCATTCTATTCAAAGACAAGGCGTTTGCTTAACAAGTTACCAAAAAGGGACTCAAACTGAAAATTTTCACATGCATTTTATTCGACCGGCGATTTTCCGAGAGAAATTCGATAAATTCACTTTGAGAGGTAAAACATGAGTATTTTTATACGTAGATAACGTTTATCGTGTTTGTTTTAAAAATTTCAAAATGCATTTTAAATTGACGATAAGTTACGGTGCAGGGAATGAATTATTTCGCTTTTTGCGATATCGGTTTCGTTCGATTATCTATAAAAATACTAAGCTTTTCGTGTCTTATTATATTGAGGTCTGTTTATCATTTCTACTTTTTATAGGAGTAAAAAATTACTTTGTTAACAGAATTTTAAGTTCATTTCTTAAAACTGTATTTTTTAAAACAGCAGTCATAAGTATATTATAGCAATAATAATAATAATATACATACCTTAGTCCTAAGTATGAAGATGGATGTGTATTGTATCCTGCATAAAGTTTAAAATATACCTAGTTTAAATTGTCAGTAAAAATAAGTCAATAGCGAATAAAGCAGTGGTTGGATTGCTTCTACCTTATCTACCTATCGTTTATAAAATCCTACATATTCTAAACTCCACAAAGGCATAAGGAAATGGTCCAGAATATTCTAGTACGAACATTTATGGAAATCATGCATTCCCACGTAATACTGCCATTTGGATTATTTCGATAGAGATTTGTGAGCGAAGATTTTTACGGCGTCAAATGCTTTGCACCTTTGTATTGCACTATTGCATTATTTTATGCACAAAAGTATTTTTAAGTTGTTTTGTTATTTGTACTAAATGTATTTGGGAATATTTAATCATGAAAAGATAATAATGCAGTCTTTCGATTCACGGGGTAAAAAGTATTTTACATTTAAATCTCTACCCGACGAAATATGTATGTACATTTAATACATTTAGGGCCGATTTTTCAATGCTTGGTTAAAATTTATTCGTCCAATAAAGTATTACACGAACATATTAAAATGTCACCTGTATACTGTCAAATACGGACAATTACAATATATTTTTGAAATGGTAATTTAATACGTTATTCGATGAATAAGTTTTAACCGAGGATTGAAAAATCAGCCCTAAAAAAGGTTAAATGCAAAAAAAGGATACCTATAATGGAGAACTGGACAGTCTATTATTCAAAAGCACTATAAGGGTGCACTCACACACATCAGTCACCGTCACGGCACGTCACCGGACAGGATTAAAAAAAAATATGTATCAATAGTTCTAGTATGACTCTGTTCCCACACGACAGTCGCCGGCACGAAATCTATCAGTGACGTCACCGGTCAGGCACGTCAAATAATCTTTCCATACATGTATCATACTTTTATCCCCACTCACCCGGTGCCGTCACGTCTCAGTTCAGTCAGCGTCGTGCTACCGTCAATTGCTACATGTTCTCTAGCGTGACACACGTCTAATCACTGACTAACCTGATGTATGTGTTCAATGATTCAGTCAAACCGGCGACGTGACTGACGGACAACATGACGGTGACTGGTGTTTGTGGATACGTACACAAACCGTCACCGATCAGTCATCGGTGACTTGACGGTGACTGATGTGTGTGAGTGCACCCTTATACATCCAAATCAATCCCACAGTTTTGTATAAGAGCTCGATCCTCACATAATTTCCTATACGTACCTAAAACTACATAAAATTACATGTCAACGAACAAACAAAAAAACATCTACACAACGGTTCAATAAATACCTCACCATGTTCTATATAAGTCGAAATACATACAACTATCGGAGGAAAGGTAAAGAAATAAATATTCCCTGGTAGTTAATAAAAAACAACTCGCCACTCGGCTCTAATAACACGGGTAGGTATATGACTCTAGCGCCATTTACGTCTATGAAATTTTAACCTAGCCTCCGGTGTGGGGTTTTGCGTGGTACTTGTTATGCGCTGAAGCGATTTAATTTTTATAAATTGTATATTATGTAATTCGGTCCGTGATATGCTTTTTTTCGCGGAAGCGGGGGCGATTACATTTTGAATATAATTAATTTGATGAAGATAGATATGATATGTGTAGTGTATTTGCATTATGAATTATCTGTGCGTGATAATATTTACTAAGTGGGTATTTGAAAAATAAAAAGTCAGTCTTGATTCTAGCCGGTGTACGTTATTTATTCCCGCATCGATTTCCTCTTTCATCTTTTAAATATAACAATATGCTTTATAACATCGAAACTTTCATTACATCGTCTCAAACTTTTTGGTCTGTGTAGCGCATGTCGCGTGACGGTCAGCTGCCGAATAAAGCAGTGTTCGGAACCGTTCGAACAGTTTCACTTTTACCGTGGTTTCATAAAACCACACAACATTTTTTAAATGATTCTAACGCTATATTATTGTTATGCATTTATAAGAACGATTAGATTGACTTCGTGTGATATATTAATATCAAGAAAAAGCTTTAAAACGATGTTTTTATTGATAAATCACGTTAATCTTAATCAAATATCACTACTTCTTACTAAACAGTTTTTAATTTATTTATTTTATTTTACGACACGTCGCTTATAACTTGTCCCACACCATAATCGGGAATGCAGAGGTAGTCGCTAAATTTAGCCAGGCTCCCTTTTACAGATTATGTGCTGGTTACCAACAGCATTAGTTATTACCTCTTTTTGTTAACATATCATATCTATAACTGTTACTATTTAATGCGTGACTTGTAATAAATTTATGTTCTAGGGAAGTTAGTTTCTTGTAAGAAAACTGTGGTTTAATGATTTATGTATTCTGTCCCGCGGCTTCGCTCGTTTATCTTTCTGCAAATGCCATTATCTTCTAATACAAATTTAGTGTCCTCATTTCGTTTGCAAGATTTGCTTTCGTAAATAGTAGCCTAGAAGTAAAAGTGTAAGGTTTCATTTTCCCTCATTTTAGACTTTAAAAACACTATCCAAATCCATTCCATTGTTCAGTTGTAAAAACCTTCTACTAATCACTTGGTAGTTTAGAATTCCTAGTTGAAATTAACATAAAATTGAAACAGAAAAATATAAATTATATATTACTAGCTTTCCGCCTGCGGCTTCGCCCGCGTTTTCAAAAAAAACCCGCATAGTTCCCGTTCCCGTGGGATTTCCGGGATAAAACCTAGCCTATGTCACTCAGAAATAATGTAGCTTTCCAACAGTGAAAGAATTTTTCAAATCTGCCAAGTAGTTTCGGAGCCTATTCAATTCATACAAACAAACAAACAAAAAATCAAACCTTTCCTCTTTATAATATTTGTATAGATTAATACCTCTAGGTACATTTCTCAGAAAAACAAATAATAAAATACGAAATTCACCCTTAAAAAGTAGCAATTCATACACAAAGTGATTTAGTTTCAGTAAATTGAGTGAAAACTGAAGCTTTTTGTACTGCAAGTGCAAACGGAATAAAACCAGAGTGGGGGCGATCCTCCAAGACACCTGCGTCCCGGGGGCATGGGCCACGATAAATGACTGTTTATATTTCTGCTCAACTAAGACTTCACCCGTTTATATAATTCGAAAGATATATTATCTTTAAGATATTGTACGAAGTTATTGTGAGAGCAATTATAAGAGATATTAAGTTTTACGTGGAAAGTACGAAGACTTTATTAAAATATTGTTGATATTAGTATCATTATTATTTGAAAATGTCCTTATCAGAATCTACTAATGCAACTTTATTCATTGTTAATTAACCACGCAATTTATGACAGAATATTATTTGATAATTTATTATTAGAATGCTTATAATTATACTCTTATTTTTTATTTATGATAGGTATATTTAGAATCTAGTAGGTAGTAGGTACTCTCTACTATTATAGGTTTATCTTTCTATTGCGCTACTTCTCACCATTTACTTTCTAAATTCCAATCATCCATATAAAAGTACCAAACCGTTCCGAACAAAACACCCCACACAATTTGTCACCCAGCAAATATGAGATATGACACCATTTAAACAGACCCATAGCATTTCTGCGAAATAAAGTTCACGCGTAATAAAACCGGTGCAATGGCCCCATATATCACGCCACCTGCAGGATCCCAGGTCCAAACGGTCCCCGGGGACACAAACAATTTTCAGGACCCTTGGCAACCTTGACAGCCTGTCGTTAGTAGGAAAATATTGGAAAGACACGTAGTATAAATTTAAGGCGACATCACGAGGCGATGAACTTAAATATCTAGTTATGACAATGGTAGCTGTGGTAATAAATACGATACTTACATAAGTAAGTTAAAGATATCAGTATTATTTAAAAGAGTCGCATAAAATCCTATTAAAAGTAAGTATTATGTATCTAGAATAGTGCAGGATAACATCATGGAAACGCAAGCCACTACCTTCACAGTGCAAATCACTACGACATTTTCCTTGACTATTTTTAGAGAATTGAATCGAATCGAATTATATCCGGCTTTAAATTGGCCTAAAGCTCATCTATCTCTATTCCTTGTTCTATTCTTGCATGAAAGACATTCTACAAACTTTCGTCTATGACTAAAATAGGATAAACACTAACAATCTTCATCCCACAAGTTGAAATACGATTAATAACAAGAAGCGTACACCTGGTCGTGATAGCTAGCAGTTGAGCCAGCGATGCATTTGAGACGGTAAAAACGTAATGAAAAATAGATCCGATATGTTTGAAGAGAACTATATTTTAAGTTCTTTGTCACTTCTGAACAAAATTGTAAAGGATGTCTGTGGTGTTATGTATTATTTCGAATTTTTGTGCTTTCATTTTCGAAGATTATTAATTGATGAGATAGAAGCTTATGGGGTTGGATAATTTTTATTAAACTTCCTTATATCGAATGTTTGGATAAGGAAGACATTAAACATTTGTAATCAAATGTATAAGTATAATTTAAGCAATTATAGAGCTCATTGATATGTTAAATATTGTATTCGATAAGTTGTGTTCAAAAAACAGTATTCGCTGGTTCATCATATCCTTTACCAATAATCACGTCGACCAAACATTATCACGTGGACATAAAGCAAACTAATAAAGTTTCCTCATCTTAATAAGAATTAAAGAAATTACATATATTAGTCTATATCCACAATACGCTATACAAGAGCAAATAAACGATACCCTCAATTACCTCAATTAAGGCGTTCAATTGCTTCTCGGAACGGACAAGATCGTCAAAATCCAAGTGATGCTCGTTCCCGACACTTTATCGATCAAAAATAATGAGCAAAACCTTGTTAACTCAGTCTAGACCTGATCGTTACGGCTTAGTCCTGGGCTTTTTACCCACCTGGTGTAGAGCTATCGAAGAATAAGTCTTTAGTATTGTTGTTCCTATTCATTTACAATATGACTTTTTTACATTTTTCTAAAAGACTTATAAAATGTTTTCAAGATGCAAATCCAGTCAATTAATTAAAAAATGGCACAAATAGAAATTAGAACGCTTAAATAGCTTAACTGCATTATTATTATTTCATAATTCACGAATATTTCTATTAAATTATTTCATACAGTATATACGTATGTACCTGTGAATATTTGAACAGTTTACAATCCTTATAAATAGTTAAATATTTAACCAACAGTTAATTCGTAAACCAGTTAACAGGGAGCGTGTAGCGAGCTTGCAAATCCGTTGATAAGATCTGTTATTTTGCATTCTTCGACAGCCATTTACAGTTTAGTCACTTAACACCAGTTTAAATCCGCAATTTCAATATAAATTCTAACGAATTCTAGTTTATAACAGACGGACAAGCGATTTCTTCCCACGTTGTTTTAATATGAAGGGAAATCCTAAGTTAAGTACCTACTAGAATATTAAGAAGATTAGAATATACTCAAACATTACCACTGTAGGTATCATTTCTTTCAAACGAAAGTTCATTTAACAAAAGAGGTGTAAAAATGTAAAAATGAACAGTAATTGAACTTACTGGAGTTGTCATTTTATTCAAATGTAAGCACGTAAAAGTGAAAAGAAGCATAGTAATGTGTGAATTACCGTGGTATGTGTATATTTCCGTGAAAAATGTAGACTCTCTAATGTTGACAAGCATTTTATTAGCCCCCGTTTTTAAATTATCGTGTAAACTATACCAAATAGACAGTTAATATAGACCTTAACCACTTAGTAACAACGATATGGTAAGAAGAATTCTGCGACATTAATTTTCGCTCCCAAGAAAGAGAAATCTTTATGGCTAAAACGAATTAAGAAATCTTTCCTCGGTACGATACTTTTACCTCCATTATTTTAGATTTCTTTATGGAAAAACATTATTAAGCATACCTTTGCCTTTCAGTATAAATTACTTAATCTTCATGATTATATTTACCAGTTGTAAACATTAATTAATAACCATTAAAATGAAAAACACATCAACTAAGAACGTGTAACATGTAAACATTGTCTTGTCAAAAACAGATTACTATACGACATATAAGATCTGGTAACAACCCCGGTCCCAGCTGATGAATGGACCCACCCTGTCCCTCCCGTGGCCCTCCCAATCTCCCATCCCGCTCTCACAATGTGTTTATTTCATTACGTTTTTGTCGGAGAACGATAATTCTCGATAACTGTCAATTTACTAAGTGCTGTTTATAGGTTTTTCTCGCTATAGTGAATAGATATTCTGTTGTTACAATGCGATCAAATAACAAGGATTTTTTGATATATATTGGATTAGAGTCGGCTTATGAATAAATAATTGGTGTTATTCTTATGAGGGATGTTATAAACAAAATGTATTGATTTGTTGACAGCTTTTATTATGAATAGAGTGACTTGTAACAGTGATATCTTTATTCTAAAAACATTTTTCATTATGATGCATTGTTTTTTTCAATCCAAATCCCATAACTCCTTCAAGTCTTCCCTATTGTACCATAATGTATTAAGATTCCTACACCTATTTAATAAAGTTTCCTGAAATTAATTACTTTCTTTTTTTACAGATGCTGTCACACGATGCGACGATTTGACCAAAGGACAAATGAATCATTGTAGCACTAACAACCAACCAGCCATGCCTGCAAGCCAAGAGGCGTTACAGCCTCTAGAGAACAGAATATGCAGCAGAAACAGCCTTCTAGAACTAAAGAATCTTCTAGAAGACAGAGGCGGTCACGTGAACCACGAGAGGCGAAAGAAAAGTGTTATAAATAGTAGTGTTTTTAAATTAGACAGTTTTAGTGAATCTAGGCATCAGTGTAGAACCTCGAGGGGACTGTGGAGGTTTAAGACTTTGTTGTTAATATTTTTAGTGTATGTTTTGGTGGATACGAGGCTGCTAGTAGAGGCAAGAAGTTCAGGTATGATCTGTTTATTACTTTATTTTATATATAAACCCCTTATATATAAAAAAAAAACTATAATATACCTTCGACCGGATAATTTTTACGATAATTTTTCTATATATTTACTCAATTTTCATGAATGCAATTGTAAGCGGTTATTTTACAGTTTATTTTCCCTACTTCAATATAATGGTAAAAATTTAGATTTTCGAAAGTTAAGCTTCGATACTAAAAATGTTGAACAATTTCAATGTTATTTAGCATAGAAAGAACGATAATACAGACATTATTTCAAAATTCACCTCACTCTACTTTTAAAGTTGAATTTTCATTTCATTTTATTGATGTTTTCAAAATGATTTTACGTAGAGAATTCATTTTATTACTTTAGTTAGATTCAGTGCAGTATATTGTAGAATTCGGTTGGCTGAGACCTAAATAAACGCTCGTATTTTGATCGGAATTAGGTCAATGTACATTATTGCTAGAATACTAAGTACTCATAACAAATGTTTCGTGGTTATAAGAAATTCTTACTTAAAACAATACAAGTCTTGGTGTACCTACTTCAAATAATTAAAGTCACATAAAGCAAAATAAATATAAGTGTACATATAGGTATATAAGATGATAGATTGTGCAAGACCTTCTTGTAATTGTTTTTAGGTTCATATAAGGTATTTATAATATTGTGTTTGAAGCACGTTTCTGAGAATTGATCCTGAAATTTATAATTCGGTTTCTTCATAGTAGGTACATCAGTAAAGATAGATAAAATACGAAATTTTAATTTTAATCGTACAGCCGCGGCCGTACAAATGAAAACACTTATACAATTTTGAGTAATATTTTCTGCAATGGGTTTGACGCAAAACGACTGATTCGATTTTTATGAAATTTTATTAATTAAATCTACTGATTTAATTAATAAAATTAGCCTTACTAGGCATGGAATAGTATACCCATCGTATTTTTGTTTAAACCTAACCAGATGAAATATACTATAGTAATCTATACGCAGATTAACTTTCCTACAATATGAATAGGTATATAACATACATTCAAGCAAAGCTGCAGACAAAAAGCTAGCTATATTATATGTATGTTTACATTATACTCCGAAATGGAATGTTCAAATTGCATCACTGAAAACGATTGAAACTGTACACAAATAGTTGAACGGATTTTAACTGCAAATGTTAAACAGCGAAAACGTTTGAAAGTTTAACTGTTTAGTATTAGTTTGAGGTATTTTTGGGGTGATA
Organism: Colias philodice; assembly: GCF_061535455.1. Classification (NCBI taxonomy): domain Eukaryota; kingdom Metazoa; phylum Arthropoda; class Insecta; order Lepidoptera; family Pieridae; genus Colias; species Colias philodice. Next base: position 3,572,175 of record NC_143109.1, on the reverse strand, counting down.
TTAATTTTTAAATATAACTACTGCGGATAATTAGGCAAAGTTAGTTAGTAGTAGTTAGCACATAAAAACTTACCTTCGTGTTTTAACACTAAAATATGTTACTGTAACAAAATTATAAAATATCAGTTTGTCCGTGATTACGTTCGCTGTGTTCCTTTTATATATTATCGCGATTAAATCCGTTGATAATAATCTGTCTTTAATATTAATTTTAAGTTAGTTTAGTTTTAAGATCAAATCAAGAGTTCAATCTGGAATCGTTTTAATTGTTAACTGGAAAAATAATAATTCAAAGGTATTGTTATAAGATGCTTCTCAAAATACTAACAAAATACAAAATATTAATTGTTTTGAAGAAATAAAATCATTGAAAGATCTTCTATTGAACTGTTTCGCAAAATTAAACAGCTAACTAATCGAAGTTTTATAATTGAACTGTTTTAAGGAGCGGTTTCTCAAAAGCGCTTACTATTTTAAGTTTTATAATTGAACTAGCTGTGCTCCGCGGTTTAGTCCGCATTGCTCTGCTCCTGTTGGTCTTAGCGTGATAATATATAGCCTAAAGCCTTCCTGGATAAATGGGCTATCTAACATTAACGAACGAATTTTTCAAATCGGACCATTAGTTCCTGAGATTGGCGCGTTCAAACAAACAAACTCTTCCGCTTTATAATTATAGTTTAGATTGAAAAGTAATGTATATGATTTCTAACAACATATAAGTTCACACAATGAATAACAAGAATTCATTAAAATTCGCAAGAAACGAAACTTAGTGACAATGGTGCCAAGTGGTGCCGCTTGATTCTCATAAACCTCATTTATCCAACTGAATCATCAGCTCACGTTTATTTAGTAATTCCAGGTATTTCTTAACGAAATTAACATGATCGTGACTAATCGTATTTTAACAAAAACATGTTATATCCATTCATTATGGATTTTTTGTTAGTAGGTAGGTATGCTAATTTGTGACTAATTTGAATTGTTTTACTAATAATATAAAATTCGAAATTTCGATGATGGGTTTATTCGTTGTTCTTATGAATATTTTGTCATTTATTATATTTGAAATACTGGTAGTTTTTAAACTAGTTTCGTACTTAGTTAGTAGTACGTACATAAATTTTGGAAGTATGTTTATTTATAAATTACTTAATCAAAGTGAAAACGACAAGGTGCAAGTTGAAAATACATAGAAAGCATCGACACATGTTATAATTTAGAAAATTTGTTTTGATAAACACATTTGAATAAATTAACAAAATTTATAGACAGATGCATAAATTCCGTAATCATATTTTACATATATTTCTTACGCGTAAATTACACATGTACCTAGTTATATAACCAATGCAATATATTTAGAAACTAGCTTTGTCCCGCGGTTTTACCCGCATTGCTCCGCTCCTGTTGGTCTAAACGTGATGTTATAATAGTCTATTGCATTTCTCGATAAATGGGCTATCTAACACCGAAAGAATTTTTCAAATCGGACCTAGTTCCTGAGATTAGCGCGTTCAAACAAACAAACTCTTCAGCTTTATAATATTAAATTTTTGTCTATTTTCTATATCTATTCTTTTCTCCTTAATTTTGGAATTTATCTTTCACCCTTTTTCCGACAACGCTACTTATTCCGGACCATAAGCTATCTCTACGAAATGTACGACTCAGCAATTTTGCGTGAATAAACTACATACATCCAATCTTCTGTAATGTTACTAAAATATAAAGATATTGTAATACTTAGTAACTTACAAGAAAATACTTAGTCTCATAATCGGTTTTCTGGGCACGTGAAGGGAAAACATAATATATTTGTGAGTATTTTTTCCCTTCACATACCCTGAAAATCTATGTATTCTTCTTTGAATCATTAATGAGGATAAACATATTATGCATTAATCGTTTTAAGTAATTTATAGTTGTTTATGTGTTGCATAAGTTAAATGTTTTTAAAATTTTTACTTTTACTTAATCAGGCATGAAAATCCCCCAAGAATTTTTATTGTTGTGGTGTAAGCCTAGCTGTAAGGCTTTATATTTAGTGTTGTGTTACATTGATAAGATTACAAAAGAAAAGATAACACCGGGACAATGAACTCTTTGTAGAATTACTCAAGATAATTGTATTACGACTAATGGAGTGTTACTTTTCTTACAAAAATAATATTATTTATAGCTATTATATCTTCTTTGTTTGGTTACATATCCTTAGCCTTACTAGCCTTACATATCAACAGAATTAGTAACCTCTACATAAAAATAATCCTTTTTACAGGACATTCATATAATATGAAATTGTAGTAAATCTTAACGTCATAAATGTAAAACAAAAATAAATTTTTTCCACCTTGCACCAGTAAATTCTTGCCAACATTCAATTCACATGTCATATCATAAAAGATATCTACTCGATATATCATACCTTTAAAGCATTCTGCTTACACCTGCACGGCCCATTTCATCCAACAATGTGAAAACCACGAAGCAATCACTTAAAAGTGCTCCCACAAAGTGGAACGAAGCAATCGCTATAAACGGCGTGTTCATAAAAAATAATCGTTGTTTTTCCTAATTGCCAATACCCCAGGCTTCGGAGACAATTGAAAAGTGTAAAGTATAAGCTGGAGTGGCCCAATCAAAGCATAATCCATTAAGATTTCGCAACGCTCCGCCGAACACTTCCAAACTCCCGCGAGGTAAATATTTCAACCTTTACCCCCCGACCCATCTAGTATAATGTATTCTACCCCCTCAGACCTCATCTTTTCGCCCCTATTTTGCATGAAGGGGGAATTTAAATTGTGTAATCTAACTTTGAATTCATTCATACATTCAGCGCCATCTCTCGATGATAAATTGAAACTTGACTGACGCATTTAGTTGCATTTAGCGAACTTGCTATCGGATTTTGAAAGTTGAATGTATTGTGAATTTACGTGAGCTATTTCACGGTTGCGGTTGACACACTGGCTTAATGCTGGGTTTTGGAATAATTGCGACACGCCTTGCATCTGCATATAATTGAATGCTATTACTTCTTGGTTCTTGGTTATAATTGAAGTTGTATATTGCTTAGAATCGTTAGAGAAAGAACAGAACTTGAGAGTAATGTTATCATTAGAGAAAGAACAGAACTTGAGAGTAATGTTATCATTAAACAGCCTGTTTTAATGAATATACCAACAACTTCTCTAGTTTTTGCGCTCTACGTACACAAATCTTATTTCGCATCATTTACAGATTACAAAATCCTAGTAGCTATATTTGTAAAACATTTAATCGATATTTTAAAAGCTCATATTATTAAGACATAGCATACCTATGTATAATCTATACTAATATTATAAAGCTGAAGAGTTTGTTTGTTTGAACGCGCTAATCTCAGGAACTATTGGTCCGATTTAAAAAATTCTTTCGGTGTTGAATAGCCCATTTCTGTAGGAAGGCTATAGTCTATATATCATCACGTTAAGATCAACAGGGGCGGAGCAATGCGGGTAAAACCGCAGGGCACAGCTAGTTTATAAGATGTTTGATAGATGTTTGATTCAAATTAAACCAATTTGATAGTTAGGGCTAATAATGTATTTATCCTAGAAGACGTAACGATCCCTTTAACATTAATAAGAAACAAGGTTCATTTAGGTATTTACACTTCTTCGTAACAAACAGTAAATGGTAGTCTTGATAACATTCTACATTTCCCAAAAGATAAAGCCCTTTCAGTTATATTCTTTTCACAAATGGATACTGTATGTAACTCAACCTTCATTTAGGTGTCTCGTTTTAATATTTTTATTTCCTTGTTATCTCCATACATAACTGGATACATTGAAAGCGAGTTGTAAACATCCATTTGGAAAATTAACACGTCATATGATAGGGTTTTGGTGACTGCTGGATGTGTATTGAGATATAAGTGTAGCTTTGTGAGACATTAATTATAATATATTGTATGATTTACGTGGTTAACTATTCGATTTTACATCTTTTTTAGGAATTGTGTTTGTGAAACCTGCATTTCATATAGGTGTATGAAAATATTAATCTTTCAACTTTGTAATAATACAATAGCAATAATTGATTTTCACCTTTGCTTTGCTTGTAAATAAGCTTTAATGCATGAAACTCGTTTCCTATGCATACCTAGACATTTCCAATACCAGCAACCTGTTATAGGTAATATTATTGTATATAACTGTATCAATTTTTTCATATATTGCAAAATTTCATCTAAATCGGTTAAACGGTTTATCCGGTAAAGTCTAACACAAAACTTCGCAAAACTGTAGAAAATTATACTTAAAAACAAACACTACCTTTTATTTCATAAAATCCCTTGCATCTGAATTCAGTTTTTTTTTCCAAAAGCATCACATGTAACAGACAATTTGCAATCAGCCCTAATGAAAGGGATGTTGATTCAGCATTAGATTAGCCTTTGAATCATACTGAGTAAACCCTGTATTCTTATATGTATGTGGGAAGTAAAGGGATGCTTAAAAGGGGATTTTAGCTAAAATAATAGCTAAAGTTTCGTAAACTTTGCTGGTTGTATGTTTTAATAAACAAAATCAAGTCCTTTTTGCTTAATTGTAATATTGATGAACATGTGAAAATTTCACAAAACAAACTTTAAAAGAAAACAAATAAAACCTCGGCACTCTTATTAGGTAAATATCCAGCTATTTCAGGCATTTATACAGGGTGTCCCAAGAAGTATGGATGAACTGAAGCCAGGAGGTAGAGGACCTAGAGGACTATCCGAATCACCCCCATGTGTGTTATGCGATTTTTCGTAGTTTCGGAGTTATGACTCTTTTTTCAATTTTTCACCTATCGCCGAGTACGATGATATTTTCACTCATGGTGACGTCAACTATTGCGCTAGATGCTTGATTTTTTCTGTGTGCTAAGCTGAAAGATAGGCCAATTCAGTATGGTAACACTTACTATCGTTAGATCTTCGAATGGAATAAAAAAAAGAACTAAATGTCAAGAAAGATAAAATTACCCAGTATGTTCACAACTTCAAGGGCCCATAAAAAAATAAAATCACATAAGAAAAGTTTTCCGTTTGGCTTTTAAAAACTTGCTCTATCTATCAGGTAGCTACCCTGAAAATTTCATTTTATTATTCAGAAGGCTTCAATCGAAAAATTGAAATCTAAATGTGGTAAGTGCAAAAATTTTATTAACATGATGATCATTAAAACCAATAAATAGGTGTTTAGTTACCAGAATTTTTTTTAAAATAACCCCGCTGTTGCTCAATGCAAGTGCGACATCACCGTAAAAAGTTGTCTATTAAATGTCTTTATGCCCTTTTATAATTTTAAATGGTTTCTTCTGCTACTATGAATTTCCGGGCTATTTCGTCCAAATTGTGACATTCTCTCAAGTAGCCGAGGTCTATTTAGTATCCCCATTGAAACAAATCAATTGGGTTTAGGTCGAGGGACCGTGGAGGCCAGGTTTTAAGGCAAGCGTCACCGGCGCATGCGCAGGCTGCAACGACCAATCCATCTTTCAGGGTATCTTTACCCTTTAGCCTGGCCTGAACGGTCTCCGGACATAAACCATATTGATTTTTTTCCGTGGGGATACTACAAAGACGAGAGACTGCTACAATTTGGACGAAATAACCCGGAAATTCATAGTAGCAGAAGAAACCATTAAAAATGATAAAAGGGCATTCAGACATTTAAAAGACAACTTTTTACGGTGATGTCGCACTTGCACTGAGCAACAGCGGGGTCATTTTAAAAAATTCTGGTAATTAAACACCTATTTATTGGTTTTAATGATCATCATGTTAATAAAATTTTTGCACTTACCACATTTAGATTTCAATTTTTCGATTGAAGCCTTCTGAATAATAAAATGAAATTTTCAGGGTAGCTACCTGATAGATAGAGCAAGTTTTTAAAAGCCAAACGGAAAACATTTTTTATGTGATTTTATTTTTTTACGGGCCCTTGAAGTGGTGAACATACCGGGAAATTTTACCTTTCTTGGCATTTCATCCTTTTTTTTATTCCATTCAAAGATCTAACGATAGTAAATATTACCATACTGAATTGGCCTATCTTTCAGCGTAGCACACAAAAAAAAATCAAGCATCTTCCGCAATAATTGATGTCACCATGAGTGAAAATATCATCGTACTCGGCGATAGGTGAAAAATTGAAAAAAGAGTCATAACTCCGAAAATACGAAAAATCGCATAACACACATGGGGGTGATTCGGATAGCCCTCTAGGTCCTCTACCTCCCAGCTTCCGTTCATCACTACTTTTTGGGACACCCTGTATAATAACATTTAAATAGAAGAAATACAAAACAAAAAAGATATAAATTATACTAATAGCGTGCAAGTCATCAATCTCTAATATCAACTATGAACATTACTGAAATAAATAAAAATAATCCAAAGCAACAGTAACCGTTACATCAAAATATACATTAATATTCAGTAAATTGTCTTATTTCATTTGTAACCGAAATGAAAAAAGCCAATTCAATTTGTGAAGGTAAAAATTGTAATGCCTATGATTCGCAACCTAATTCTAAAACGAAATTCGGCGAGCTGCCAAAAGATTTGGACTTCAAGCATTTTAGCCTATTGACCTGTAACTGCTGGTTTCACCTGGCTTTGTTTGTGTTATATGATCACATGAATATGATAGGTAGAACTAAACTGTTATGGAGGTAGAATGTATCTACATGTTAGTTATGTTTTTATGTAGGTTAAAACACAAAATATTAATAACTATGTTCTTATTTCCGTAATTGTAAGAGTTTTTACTTAGATTACTTTTAAATGGTTTAAAATTTTAGGTTCTAGTTCTAATAACGTTTATAATTTAGCAATACGTATTAATAATGATTCTAAAGTTCATTATTTACGCGTATTGCCAAATAAACGTTTCCCCTGAAATAAAGGGATATTACTGTATTTTACTTGAATAACATACTTGTCATCTGTATACAATAAACGCACATACACACATCTCTATACATAAAACGTAGCAGTTCGATACATAAAATATATTCAAAATAAAATTAAAAATATATCAAATATCAGGGAACGTACGTTTTGTTTCCGCTAACCTGATTTTTGGCGCGTGTCACTTGCTTCAAATATTAACAACAATAGCTATGTAAAACAATATGTTTGTGGGTCACGATACATGTTGAATTCGGGCCTTTGCCAAACATTTTTGTATAAAAAACTAGTACTAACAATACATACCGATGCAGATGAACTAAAAAAATGTATGTATAAATAACGGAGTATACCTATGTACATTGTACATAGCTATATGTAGGTATTTACTCTACCAATAAACAAGTGACATTGTTTTGTATCTTTTTAATTCATAATATCGGAATAGAATAAAATAAATTTTGTTCATTGGACATAGAAGCATTAATAAATGGTCTCTTTAAAATAAAAATACCCATGCGAATTCGATTTTACCTTTAATATTTCATGCTAGGATCCTTTGTAATTCCAAAATCTACAAATTTGAAAAGATTATGAAGTATAAAACAGACGGATACCCGTGCTATAACTAGTATAAACTATAACTATTTCGAACCAACAAACAAAGCTTTGGTACCTTACTTTTAAAATACTTTGAAAGCTAAGGAGATATAATTTTAAGATGACAATCTACAGCCTCTTCAGGCGCCTGTAATTGAAAATTGCTAGTAATGACCTCTTTATTTCGCTCGAAAATAAACCTTTATCCATTGGAATAGAGTGTAAATTAGTGTATAGCTGCGTGATGTACAGGACAATGGGGAAAGGGGATCTTTTGACAAAGGTAACGATGATGAATAGTTTTACAATATAGATAGGTTATATAGGCTACATTAAGGTATTACGAGTTCGAGTATTGCTTAATTTAGGCAATATAAAGAGTATTTTGAGGTAGACTAATCTTACTTGTAGAGCTTATTACTTTAAGGGGCTAGCCTATTAATTTAATACAATTAATTTGAAAACTATAGCTTTTAATTTATTAGAAGCAGAATGGTTTATACTTAAGCGATTATGTTCACGTTATACATGTTACTTTTTGCGTAATAAAAAACTATTATAACAATCCCTAAATAATACCTTTAAGGTGATGAATTAATTTTTCTAACATTTACGGCCCTTTTCAAACCTTCGTAATTTTTATATTATTAAAGTTGTCGTGATGAAAATTCTTGACAAGAAATTTCAATAGTAACACAATACGTCTACCGTTTTAGAAACATGATTCCATGATATTTTCTCGATAGAAAAAAAATACAAAGTTATCATTGTTATTTTTTTTTAATCTCTGGCATCTTCAAAATAACAAACGTAAAGTTACGACTTTTTGGATATTAACTATAAAATATACAACCTATACGTCTACCGTGTTAGAATTTTGAAATATGCGATGGTTTTGAAATAAACAAGAAATACTTGAAATTAGCGCGCGACCAGCCAATATAGCGAGAGCCGCCCTGTATCTTCCTACCCCGATCGCTGCACGAGTCATTCCCGCTACGGCCGTCACACGGGGAACTTGTGTCGCTCGCGCAATCGTAAAAAAGGGTGACAACACGATAAGACAAATGGGGACAATAAAGAAAATAAGAAGAAGAAACATAAAGGTTGGAGGAAAAAGAATGCTTACAATTGGAACAAATTAATGAAGTAAGTTGGTTTTATTTTATATTTGATGATAATTGTATTATAGACGATGTTTGATATGTACCCCTGTTTTAAGTACATAACGAATGTGTAAGATTTTTTCATTTATAGCATAAATAATCTGTTCAGAAATCCGGAATCCAGAAGGAAAATAAACCCACTGATTGTTCACAATGTGAATCCACTCCTTCGTAAGTACCTTTATTCAGTCAAAAATGTATGTTATCAAAGCTCTACTGGTTTTATCGCATGATTCCATTTTTAGCAAAAAGCAACAAAGTGCAAAGAAATAAAAAATCATGGTGAACTTAGTGGAAGTATGGCGGACATAATATGGAACAGGAGCTCATTGGAGTAGTATTATATTTAAAAAAAATACGAAATAATTTCAAGAATTACATTTCTTAGAAGGTGGTAGATAAGTATGTTGTATAAAGAATTTGATGTTGATATTTATTTCATTTATACTTACTACACCTGTGCGGGAAATTGCTTAGTACTAAAACAGGTTTATATTCATATTTACATAGTAATGTGAGTTTTCATTTCGAAAAATTTTGTGTAAGTATATTAAATTGAGTTCCTGGGTGATCTGGAAACACAATTGGGCCCGGAAGATGGCGCTGCAGTCACTCCTCCTAATGACATGAACCGATTTGGATGAATATTTGTGTGCACATTTCATTTTTGTGGGATGATTGGTTGATTCGCTTTCACATTAGCTAATATTATGTATTTTTGTTGTTAGAAAGTAAACTTAATTTAATGTTTATAATACATTATTATTGGTATAAATAAGCCAGTGTTCGTCTCACATTGCTGTACCTGCCTACCTACCCTACCAGGGCCTAACTTTGTTCTGGCTATTTTATTTTGATTATTTGTAATGAATAATTACAATTATAATAAAGTGCAAAAAATAAATACATGCATCAATATATTTTGTGTTTTTTTTAACAATTTTTTTATTTAAAAAAATATCATTCCGACCGCGGCTTTGCCCGCGTGGAATTAGATTATATCGTGAATCCTGTCTTATCCCACAGAAGTGTTCAGTTCGGATAAAAAGTATCCTATGTGTAAATCCAGGCAATTAGCTATATTTTATCAAAATTGGTAATGTAGTCTTGACGTGATTAAGTAACAACTAACAAAAAAATATACAAATTAACATCCAAAGTTTCGCATCAGTTTTACTGTATTAGTGATATCTTCCACTCTTGACTTTGACTGAGAAGAATTAGGGTTTATAACTTCTTTCAGAAATGGGCATGATGTAATATCTACGTCAGCATCAAATTCTATCTAAATCCATTCAGTAGTCCGCGTTATTGAGTACCATTTCATTTTTTCAGAGTAACAATATTTTTTGTTATTTTAAAGATTATTTATAGCCTGTATTATTTTGTAATAAAGTAAACATTACGAAATAATAATAATTATTAATAATGTCTAAGTAGTTGTTAAAAAGAAGATTATTTGTTTATAAGCAAGAAAATAAAACCAATAAATCAACAATTAAATATATGTATAAGAATATTATAACTGTATGACGACTCCATACATGTTTGTCCCGAGTCGGCCAGCGGCAGCGCGGCGAGTTTGCAAGAATGACTTCGCGCACACCCGCGTTCGCGATAGCGAGCTATTAGACTCCGCCCGCCAAGCAGTAGATTTTTTTTTGTGTATCGTCTTAAAGTACATTGTTAAGAAATTTCCGTTCAATATTTAATACTATATTTATAGTTCACTTACTCGGAATAAAAGCGAATTCGTTAGTAAAAAGGAAATTGAAAAACAATCCATTTCATTTAACCGTTTACAGAACCTTCGGGAATATTTAGAAAACAAATGTAACGCGAAAATATAATGAGGGATGAGCAAAAAATGGACAGAGACAATCACATTAAAATCTCACGAACGGCTTTCTTAAGGAAAAACATTTAAATCGCTAACAAAACAAGCTGAGAGTAAGATGTACTTGGGACGAACATAAATTTTTCAAGGGAATTCCGGGAAAGTGCGAATCGGCCTGCATTCCCCGGATTCCGTACGTTTTAGAGGTTACAAGTTACTTGTCGAATTTAAATGGGCCAGTGATGTGGCGAATTGTGGATATGTATAGCTTTATTAATGAAATAAATAATTTTGGTGACACATTTTATTTGGCTGTGTTTGAAATATTAAGGGCCGATTTTTCAATGCTTGAATAAAACTTATCCGTCATAAAATGGAACTAAGTACATTTTACGGCATTTTTGTTATCAATATGAAGGACAAAAATATAAGAAAAGAAGATATTTTACGTATTCGTGCGTTTTCTTCGATATTTTTCCATAGATACAAATATATTCCACTAATAACACATTTTAATTATTTATCCATACCATATTTTATATTCTAGAACCATCTAAAAGCATTCAATTATAAAAATCATAAATTAGGAGCTTTCAACCATTGAGATAATATTACTACGTATGGAGGAGACACCACGAACAAAATCTGTGCGCCATTTTTTTGCTCTAACTAAGTTTTAAAAATTATTATTTAGTTAGGTACTTACCGATGAAAAGTTATGTTAGTCACTTTTCCGTATTATTTGTGCAATATTGTAACACACACGAAGGCATATTTGATGCGTTTCACTTTAAAACAAATAAAAAATGAGCGTGCAGTTAAGCCATATGGCTTATGTTGAGCGGAACATAAGTGATGTAGGCGGTGTCGTCTCCATATGTATATATCTCAATGCTTTCAACAAAAATAGTACGAAAAATATTATTTTCTTCCAAATTCCATTGTGGGTCGCCACATTGAAGGTAGAAACGTTTTTTCATTTGAACGTAACTAATGTAATGAGTATTTTTGACTTTTCCAATAATTTTTCATCCCAACGTAATATTCTTGGCGTTAAGAAGTGATTTATCACGTATTTTTAATGTAAGGACATTCGCTATTCATCTCATGGTGTTTTATTATATATATTATTAAATGAAAGAAACTTCTTCATGAGGGAATTTCGAGGAAAATATTCTGTTTGTTTAATGGTGCGATCCACGTAGCTTTACTACGAAATAGCAATATAGGTACCTAACTAATAGACTATCGATATTCTCTATTATCTATCAAACCATGATCAAACCTTTTATAAAAAAATATCTCTAAGAACCTTTTATTACAAAAATAAAGAAAGTTACTATAAACAAGAATTATTTAAATATTTTGAAAACAAAAAGACCGATTGCTAATATTTGTAGCGTATGTCCCTACTCCCTAACACAATTCTGATGATTTCAACGACACCTCATAAGTCAAAATCTGTCCAGCGGTTTGGGGTATAGGGCGTGCCAAACAAATATACATACATATACTCGAAAAGCATAACCATCCTTTCGCAGTCGGGTAAAAATAGCTACATTTCACAAAAATATTCGCAGTCAAAGTTTATTTCGCACCATACTAAAAGAGTTGAAATTAAGTCGAATACTTTTAAAGCGTTCGATAGACGTCCAGTGTTATAGGTATTATTACCCTTGTGGGATTATTCTTATGTATTAGAACATCATGGTATTTTTGAACTGAACATTTGATGTTGTTGTATGGCGATTCTGTTGTAATGAGAGTGAAAAATAATATTTTTTGAAATGTTGATAAATGGTTTTGTTACTTTATGTATACGAAAAAGATGGTGGCTCTTCTTAGGTATTTATTTTACATCTGTTTTAGTAACAATACGAAAAACTGCAAAAATGTTGCCTTTATTTATGTCAAAACTACTTAACACCTGAATTTCGTATCTACGTTCAAGTACAATATTAAATAATTTGGAAAATCCAAAAGTGCACGCCTCATAATTTTTTTTTAATAAATATTTATTAATTATTATTTTTGTTTATTTAATAACAATTAAACCACATCGAATCAGACCCTGAAAAATGAAAGGGTTCTATTCCTGAGCATACTCAAGCGTAAGAGAAAAAAAAAGACTCGATTAGTAAAGTATTTCGGTCGCTATCGTGTTAACAAGAAAAAGGATCCGCACATACAGACACACGGACGTCCAAGACAGAACTTTTTTAAACTGTTTTTTAACTAGTTTAAATAACAAAAATGACATCAAAAATATCATGAACGTTAAAAATAGTGTTTTTTCTTAATATGTGTGTGTATGTATTATCTTACAAGTGCAATGTATGATACATAAAGACATTTTAAGTTTGAAAAATCAGATGTTTTGCGCGAAGTGACAGTAGTACCCACCTCAACGCTTCGCTTATGAGGCGTGCAAAAGGTGACTCCTCACAAAATAGATCGCTATCTCAATTTATTCAGACTTCATTCTGGGATAATGCAATAGTTTTTCTGTCTATCCGTCTGTCAATTACGCGGTTCGAGATGTTTCGTTGGGTAATGCAAAAAGTTTTAATGCATTAGTTTAACTATTGTAAAATGTTCAACGATTTTGAGGTTAGATACTGTTAGATTTATAGATAGACTAAAGTAATGAATGGATGTAATTTGTTTCATTAAAATGCTATTAATTAATAATACACGTTTAATTAGCGGTTTTATGAATGGTTTCGTTTTTTGCAAACCTCTAAAAAATTCAAATTAATCAATTAATATTCAGAAATAGATGTTACATACTTATGTATAAAACAAGGCAACGAAAATACAAAATTAGTTGACAATACTCTGAAGTTTTAAATTTTATAGACATAGGTGTTAGGTGTCTCGTAGGAACGGAAGCAAGTGAAACCGCGGCACTTACATATAGGTAGAGTAAGCTCCTATTAAGTATTATGTGTTATAGCTACAACGTGATACCTAATATAATTATATAACTATTAAAAATAAAACTTAATAGTTAATTTCGCTTCACATTAACCCTAATGCCTGTTTCATTGTACGATTTTACTTTATTTTTGTGCCGAGTCAGCACATTTGGAGGTTCCCACGGTCGATGTTTTGACCCGATGTTCGTGAACTTAATTCAGGTAACAGAGTACGCGCGTTTCAGACGCTGAGACAGACAGACAAAAATATATTAAAATATTGCAATATACAATACAGCTGTCCGCCTGCGGCTTCGACCGTTTTATCTTAACCTAGTAAAATTTAAATTATAGACTTAAATCTCGAGCATCCAACTATTTTAAAAAACGCATCAAAATCCGTGGGATAGTTAAAAATCTATACATACATTCAGACATTATTGCAGACGCGGAAAGCGACTTTGCTTTATACTATGTAGTAATATCCTAACAATAATAAAATTAAGGCTTTCTACTTGGGTGGTAGATATTTAGCTACGTTAGTTAATATATTTTAACTACGTTTGATTCCTTCGGAATATTATTAAATTTCACCGTTAGATATAAACAATACTGTTAAAATAATATAATTTTGAATAAATTCGCTACCGTCGTATCAAAGTTGCCGGCATTTAATTGTTCTTAAGTTAATTATAAATTGAATATTAAATTCCAATTTAATACCGTATACAATTTTAAATTATTTTCTATGCAAATTAATCGCAAATGTTCAAGGTTAAGATTGGTTTTAGTATAAAGTTACGGAAGTTATTCTGCTGTTGTTTTAATATTTCTTGAGTTAGTTACTACTGAAATTATAGATCAGTTTAGGAATATTATTGGCATTTGTTATGTACATAAAATTTATTACTATTAATAGTTCCTGAACGCTTTAGTGCTCAAGTGTGTTAAAATGCGCATAAAACATGTTAATACATTTTTTTTATTATTATTAATTGATAAAAATAGCCTACTTTAGTGACGAAAGAGGGGGTAGAAATAACCTTTAAGCTGTTAATTTGTATCAATATGTAATTTACAACTTTTTAAAGATACCTATTGCCAAGACATATCAGGAGTAGGTGAGGGAAATAAATTTGTACCTATAGACGATATAACATACTTTTAAGCTATTGCATAGCTTCTATCGCGGGCCTTGAGCGCGGGGACCGAATCGAGAAATTCCGTAACGAAAAAACCTCACGCTCCCCACTCCGACGGACACGGAGGTGTGGCTTGAAGGCATGCTATGCAATAGCTTTACCGCGGCAGTCCCCGAGTGCCACACGTCTTTTTTTTGCATTTTCAATAAATTAACTCAATTATTATTCACAATCTACGCGAAAACTACTCTGTGCAATGCGTAGGAACGGGTTGGTACCAAAATAAAAGGCTTTCTGAGTTAAACGGTGCCCTTAGATATTATAATGTGATTCCTTTGTTACAGCCTAAACTTATGGTCATTAGTCAACCATTAGCGAGGAAACCGAATTACGGAAAAATATTTTTACGAGTTTGAATAATATTTTTGAGCTTGGAGAGTTTTTTCAATGGTGTTTGGGATATTCGAATTGTAAGGTGAATTGTGATAAATTAGAGTTTAATTATTATTGCACGCCTCATAAGCGAAGCGTTGAGGTGGGTACTACTGTCACTTCGCGCAAAACATCTGATTTTTCAAACTTAAAATGTCTTTATGTATCATACATTGCACTTGTAAGATAATACTTACACACACATATTAAGAAAAAACACTATTTTTAACACACTATTTTTAACGTTCATGATATTTTTGATGTCATTTTTGTTATTTAAACTAGTTAAAAAACAGTTTAAAAAAGTTCTGTCTTGGACGTCCGTGTGTCTGTATGTGCGGATCCTTTTTCTTGTTAACACGATAGCGACCGAAATACTTTACTAATCGAGTCTTTTTTTTTCTCTTACGCTTGAGTATGCTCAGGAATAGAACCCTTTCATTTTTCAGGGTCTGATTCGATGTGGTTTAATTGTTATTAAATAAACAAAAATAATAATTAATAAATATTTATTTAAAAAAATTATGAGGCGTGCACTTTTGGATTTTCCAAATTATCTTACTAATATTATAAATGCGAATGTTTGTGAGGATGGATGGATGTTTGTTCTTCTTTCACGTAAATACTACTTAAGCGATTACAATTAAATGTGGTATTGAAGTTGCTGAACCAGATATGATACAGGCTACTTTTTATCCCGGAAATCCCACAGGAACGGGAACTATGCGGATTTTTCTTTGAAAATGCGGCTGAAGCCGCGGGCGGAAATCTAGTGTAAAGATATATTCATGCTGATTAATAATTTAACTAATAACATAAGAACAACTTAAAATAATGAATAATTCGTATTCTACAAGGCCTGTATAGTGTATATGTATAATAAAAAGCTAACTTGCATAATTAAATTAATAAACTTAATGAAAGACCTATAAATATTACGAAATAAGACAACATAAAAAGGTTATAAAATTATTAATTATACGAACACTGCGTATTATGTTTCAACCAGTTATTAAAATATGATTATTATGGAAAAACCACGATATTAAAAGTAAAACAAATATTGTGGGGGACCACCCGCGTTCAAAATTGATATTCTTAAAACATACGTTATTACTCATTAGTGGAATATAATTTATTCGTGACAACCTTGGGATGGGATTGGGTGGGTTTTTAGTGGGATTATAATATTTTGTTGTGTTCAACAATGGTTAATGGGGATCGGATGAACACTTTTAGGTGAAGTTATATTGAAAACCTAGATTTCCGCCCGCGGCTTCGCCCGCGTTTTCAAAGGAAAACCCGCATAGTTCCCGTTCCTGTGGGATTTCCGGGATAAAACCTATCCTATGTGTTAATCCAAGTTACCCTCTATATGTGTGCTAAATTTCATTGTAATCGGTTCAGTAGTTTTTACGTGAAAGAGTAACAAACATCCATACATCCATACAAACTTTCGCCTTTATAATAGTATAAAGATAAGATAAAATGATTTTTTTAAGAGTTGTTTCAGCTCTATTTTATATTTTGTAGATGTAAAATATTAATCCAAAATAACATGTGATACTTCGAAGTACCTACTAATATTATTTAGGTCATATTCATTCTACCATTAGTACCTACATACATGGCTTTCATTGTAAGTTAAAAAATATTGTGTAGGCATTTATATCATAGTTATTTATATACTACTAGCTTTCCGACCGCGGCTTCGCCTGCGTTTTCAAAGAAAACCCGTATAGTTCCCGTTCCCGTGGGATTTACGAGATAAAACCTATCCTATGTGTTAATCCAAGTTACCTTCTATATGTGTGCTAAATTTCATTGTAATCGGTTCAGTAGTATTTGTGTAAAAGAGTAACAAACACACACATACACATCCTCACCAACTTTCGCATTTATAATATTAGTAGGGCTTATTTATACATATACTATTGAAATCGAAGGTATTAATTCATACAATGAAAATATCCTAATATAATATAATTATGAACACAATGGTTATTTACAAGCTAAATAAACTTTATTTGAATTGCCGTTATTAACGTTCGAGTTCAAACCATATTTATGAAATGTTTTGTATGATGTAATTAATTTACTACTCAACTAAGTATTATATGCGACTTTGTTTATGTTTTAATGATAATTTAAAATAAAAATTAAGACGTAAGATTGTATGTATACTCATTGTCTTGATTTCTTAGTAGGTATAATAATTTTCTGCTGGTACATCCATGATCCATATTCTATTAAAAGATGTTGTGTGATGTCAATGGTATTAAATTCCAATGATCCAGATAAATAATATTTCTATAGGAATAGTAATAGTAATAAAGACTTTCATAGAATCACCAATCGGTAGTAGCCAATGTACGTACGTAAAAGATTTCCAGTGTCGCTATCTAAAAAGAAAAGTGTAAAATAAAAAACAGCACAAACAACGGAGAAAATAAAATAATACAAAGGAATTTGCATTCCTATCAGCATTCTGGAACGATTTTAATCGTCTCTCATTAAGCACATTGCTCTGCGTAACCACGCAGTTTTACGGCTGCCATTTTGAATTATTTTCATGAAAAAACAAAATGGCGATGCGTCGAGCAATAAAAAATATTAATCGCTTGTGATATTGCGGTGGTGGGGACATAATTGTCTTTTTCTGTTATGCATAATTTAATTTCTTATGCAATTTACTGCAGAATTTGTGATACTTAGAGATAGTTATAATATTGTGTTTTTGCAAACGTTATATATACTTACATGCATCCTATTACCAAAAAATAAATTCTACACTGAACAATCTAGCTGTGTTCTAAATACGATTTATTTTTGGTGAAATTCAGAATTTTTTTACAGTGACGCACAAAAAAACAATTACATAGTTGTCTTATAAAGAAATTTCCCTATCACAAGCAAGCTCGCCATTTAAAGTTAACTAAAAATAGATACATGGATTTCCAATAGACTTTTCTACCACAAACAACGGCGAGCAGCGAAGACGGTGCTACTAAAATATTAAGCAGTCTATTCCTTCACTGACAGTGATCGTTTTTAGTATTTATAGAACTGTTTTCCGGATTACATATAGGTAATTATTTGGTAGGGTTGATTTTGTATGTGGGGAATTACCATTTGGTATACGTTTAATATATCTATTGATAAGCGATTAATTGTAGATTGTAGGTGAAGTAATGTAAAGATGATCTTGGCCTGTCCAAGTTAGTTTTAGCCGGGAAGTCATCTATCGTTTTTAACTCATAAGTACTTAAACTTAAGTATGAACTTACATTAATAACATAATTATGAATTCATCAATAGGCAAAAGTAAATGAGTGTATTCAGACAGGTAAGAAAATTATCAAAATAAGATTATTTTTATTTAACTAAGTATGACTTTAATACCTAATGTGTGCAAAGAGAATATTTTATTCTTCCCGTGTTCTCACTATGATATAAATTGCAACAAAAACATAAAATATAATTCAACTGTGTCACATATCATGTCCCTTGTTAAAAATTATTTACATAATAAAAAAGTATTTTCCGTTTAAACACATTTGTTTCATATAATATTCTTAAAGAGACGGACAGACCGTGGAAAAGCACAAATGTGAACATGAAGGTGTAATAAAAGTGTCCACTGCGTTTGTATTAGATGTCAACACTGACGGACACGGAAACTATTATCTGTATATACTTTGTGTAGGATTATTATTAAGTACGGAAAAACTAACGTCGTTTCTTGGTAGAATTTATATAATGTGAAAGTGTGGAGTTTTTATAGAGTTAGAACGAAACCATTTTTTTTTTATTTTGGTATAAAAATAACGCTTTCGTCTATTCAAGATATTTTTACTTCTGTCGTATATTTACCCATAACATTATGTGTATTAGACGTTTAGTAGGTATAAGTATTAATATATATCAATTAGATTAAATATTAGACAATTATTTATTCGGAAACATATCAACTTATTTTGTTAAAACTACAAGTTTCGTCTAAAATCTACCCTAAATTTTGTATCCAAACATTATTCTTAGGACATAGTCCTCGAAATCATTACCAACTCGTATGTACTTGTACACTTGTACAAGTTTTCAGACTGCTATTAAAGATGGAGGTCGTGTAATAATTAATAAACAATTGTCTAGTACGTGCCGGCGGCTGCGTTAATTGAGTTGTGACTGCATCTTCCACTTTAACTTTTGAGACTATTCCAATTTTATTGTTTACTAGCTTTCCTCCCGCGGCTTCGTCCGCTTTGTCTAAAACCTAATAAATCACATACAAAAACCATCCTTGAATCACTCTATTTATTAAAAAAAAATCAATATCCTTTTTGTAGTTTTAAAAATATTAACACACAGGAAAACGCGGGAAGCGACTTTGCTTTATACTTTGTAGTGACAATGACTCCCCATGTGTAGAAATTAGGTTATAATGCGTACAAAAGGTTGTATAATTAAACTTTTATTAGAGCTAGTAGAAGTTAGGTAGTAGTACCTATAAAATATAAATAAATTGCAATTCGAGCTTCATTTAGGAAAGTATTTAGTATGATAACTATTTATGAATAGTTTTGTGTATTTCATTCTTTATTTTTTGACTCTCAAACGAATAGGCAGATTAAAAACAAACCTTTTCATTTTAATATACCTAATAAGATTTCAAACGAGATACCTATTACAATATAAATTGAGAGAGCAGATATTATACAAAAAATTTAGCCTTTCTACGAATAGGTCAGATTTTCTTTTATTTTGCCCAAGTAAGTCGTAAGGAAAAATATGATAATAATATAAAAACCCCCGTCAACACCTCCGATTAGATTCTGTCAAATTTCGGTCCACTAGGAGGTTTTATCCGATCAAAGTAAATTGAATTGGATGTATTTCAAACTATATTGTGTTGTGAATTAGTAATAAGATGTTGACATTGCTTGAGATTATGTGGTATGTGGGTTCGATGATTAGTCCTAAAAAATATTAGATTTCGATTTAGAAGTCTGTACATACATACTACTAGAAGTATTAATTTTATAGAAGTAAAATTAATTACGATACTGCTTCGAGATTAGTTATTAGTTTAATTGGATATCGAATACATTTAAATTAATCTATAAACAGTAGTTTATTTTAAACTTACAAGTTAAGTAGTTGCATAAAATACTTATGAGTATTGTACAACATCCGAACTGCTACTATTCTACCGCAATAGCTTTTTATTTTATTAAAAAAAAAACACAAACAAAGTCACAGCAAAACCCAGTTCAGTATAATAAATCCTCACACGCAATACCCTAGATATAGTGATATATCGTGGAATACCTCGCACTCGTATATATGATTTACTATATTCAGAGTGGGCGGAATCGGGTGTACCAAGGAAATGTGAGCTTTTTTCAAGCATATATTACAAGTTTTTCGCAATTAGTGGATGCGACAGTGTCGTAGCTCGATGGTTTTTGTTTGTTTGGTTGTATAGATGGATTTATTGAACTATGTTTTAGATTTAGAGTGTCTCAAATATTGGAAATATAGGTACAATGTATCGTTTAGCACAAAGGTTAGCAGTAGGTACCTACCTAGCTGAAATTTATGAATTGGTTCATATGATTATAATAATTTTTGTTTTCTTGTTTCAGGTAAATCAATTCACTGTATAACTTATCTAAAAATTCGATACCTGATGGTATACTATGTAAGTAAATAATATTATTAGACCATGGTGTTGTCTATTTGATTACATGTAAGTATTAAAACTGAATAAAATATTTTAAATTTCGGTGAATATAATATATTAAATTAAAAATACTAAAAATAGCTTCAAAAAATTTTACCATTTCAGAAAATTTGATAGCTTCCCAATTAAATTGAAATAAATCAATTATAAAAACCGAAGTTTTAAATTAACTCAATTTATTTGCACATTGTTACCAAATAACACAGCTCCAATCACACTGTGGGTTAAGCTAAAATTAGTTAAACAAATCTAATTAAGTTGTATCTCACGAGGTATCAAGTCTTATTGAGATTTGTAATACTAGTTGTTGCCCGCGACGTGGATTGCGAATATTCCGAAAGTAAACTGTTATTAATGTAAGGTATAAATAATTATTGTCTATATATATATATATATAAAAATGAAACCCGTTTTATTTTTTATTATAATTTATTTTTTATTATATTCCTTGTAGTACGAGGATGGTTCTTATTTAGAGAAAACGTAAATACGTATCACGGGCGAAGCCGGGGCGTACCGCTAGTACATTATATTTTAATGAATACCATATTAAGCAGTTAGATATGAAATTGTAAAACACCAGTTGAATTCTCGCAATTACGTACTTCATTTAAACTAACTTTAAAGTAATTAAATCCGTTTTTGTAACGAAATACTTAATTCTTGTAGAAAAAAAACCTAATAACCGCTTCAGCCATGTTTTTGAAAACATTTCACACGCAAAAATGGAAATTAAAAAAAAAGCATCAGATAAATAATTTCTAATTCCCGACGTTCTAATTACAGACCGGGCAATCTACAAAACGTCTAGATTAGTCATTTCGCAAACATAACTCAATTAGCCTAACGTGAAATATAGGGTTGGCAACTGCAGGTTATAACAGAAAAAAATGTATTTTAGCATGACAAAATTTGGCTTAAGCAATTAAATATCACTGATTTGATGTGCTCTAAGAATTACTCATCATTTCAATCATTTATACAGATTAAGGTTACATTCTAACACTTAAAGGGATAAGTGTGAATCCTTTTTCTGCATACCGGTGTCAGTGTCTTACCTCGAATCTTCTACTTTTTAAGTACAGTCGAAAGGTTTCATTACCGGTACCGAGCCACCACCACCTCTTCTTATTCGATATTCATTGCACATATTTACTTATAAAGTATTTATTAGTAAAAATCGATTTTAAAACTAACATTGTGACAACCCTAGCGGTCGCTACCCGTCACAGAGCTTAGATAAATGGTTGTTTTAAATTATTTTACTTTAATATTCTGTTGTAAAAGCTGTAATCTAAACTAGCGTTTTTCAAGCACATCGAGTATTTGCATATGATTTATTACTCTCTTCAGTTGGAACGATTTGAAATATCTATTGTGTTTTTGGTTAAATTTGTTATGTGCGAAACTATGTTATACAATTAATGTACTCCTGAAATAATATGTGCTCTACATATGTGTAATAATAATCATACATAATTATTGAATTGTGTCAATATAATACCTGATAAAATAACGGAATAGTTTTCTGTAATAAGTTTATCTAATAATAGTGCCTACTATTTAATCGTAATATTTATGTAGGTACACAATTTAATTCAAAATCCATAGGAACACAATTTTACTCATTGACATGAATGATTGAAGATATAATACCTTTCATTCATAATTTAATTATAATTTCTATAGACTACAATGAAACCACCCTTACCCTACTGCTTGTGTATAAAACAACGTTCAATACAAAAGCTGATTTGGAAGTAACACTTCTCATTATGACTATACTGTATACACGTCAAAGACTCATTTGAGATTAATTGAATTTGATATTAGAAACCAATGTCAAAGGGTTCCAATTTGAATGTCACATAAGTGTCGGTTATCAAAACAAGATTCTAAGGGTTAATTAAAATTCGCATTATCGCTTCAGGCCACGAACTTAATCTTAAGAGAATGGATTCTGATGACGGGTTAATGTACCGAAATTGTGATTTTATCTGGTAACCCCGGATTGATTACAATTGCCAATTGACGTTTTAGAATAGCGTTGTGATTGGTTGAATTTATGTAGTATTGGGATGATTGATTATTGTCAATCGTATACAGTAATATTTCCTTCACTTACTATATAATATTACGGAAATTCAATTATTTCTTTCTACATTAGTTCAAGCTTGTAATCATTTCTTCAATGAGAATTAATCAATGAGGTCTTTTCAAATAGCTCAACGAATTAAATGTCCTAGTTATGTACCTACTCTATGTCGTTTTCTTATTAATTTATTTAATAAATATTTATTATTTCTGCTATTTCATCCTAATGACAAAACAAATAAACAAAAAAATCATTAGGTACTTCGTATAAATCGCTAACTTCTCACAATTTGGCCACACCCTAATAAATATTTCTTCTACATTAAACAATAATTAGATGTCGTCCCGTACAATAATAGTTTTGTTTATTACACTTGTTTCTATCCAAGTTCATGAAATACACTAATATGTTATATTTATGTAAGTTTGTACTTAATCTCTGTAACTGGGCTACCGTCGCACGCTAAATGCACATTAATAATAAATACAGTAAAGAAGTTTTTGCTCGGTCCAAGTTATAAGAATTAGCCGGATTTTAATAGTCACTTAAAACACAAATTTAACTGAATTAAGGGCTTTTTGTTAATTAAATAATTAAGGTCTATAGGAATCATTGATTCCTATAGACCAATATTTTATTGATGAAGTCGATGCAAATCTGACACCAATGCAATTATAGTTGCCATGACTAAAATGCTGATTTTCATATGTCCTAACTTCGGCCTGAAATTGTATGTAATAATTATTGTAGCCTGTTTACATATTATGTAAGTGACCATGTAAAGTCAGTATTAGTTTTGTTTCTTTATCATCACAACATTTTACTACCAAACAAAATTACTCTCGTTGTCTGTCATGCGTGCTTTAAAACTTCGCAACGGATTATGATGCGTTATTCATTGATAGAGTAGTTTTCAGGGAATATTTTAGCACTTATTTCATTTGTTAAGTTTTAGACAAAGTGGTCAAAGCCGTGGGGAAAAGCTAGTAAATATTGAAATCGCTACAGCTTATGACTTATACATGTCAGACGCAGTAATTAGGTTAAATGATCGCTGGCACGGCGATTTGCCTAGACGCAATCAATGTTAAACTTACTAACGAGTATTTTTCTTCACTTCCACGGAAATTGCCCGCCATTAATTTTGTTTTTATGTCACATTTAAAGTTTTAATAGTGCTGAAATTATAATGGAATTCCCCTTTTCAGTTTTTGTTTATTGATTGCACCCGTGATGTGTTTTAAGAAGCTTATGTTTAGTTTGCATTGGGTTGTAGTTCTATAATTTAAAAGCTTACAGCGTTTGTAACAAAGGGTTCGTAATAAGATTTTTACTACCGTAATGAAAAAAAAATTGATTGACTTTATTTTTGACTGCGCTTCAGTATGCATGTAGGAAGCTCTGAATTCGATGCCTAGGTATTAATTATTTTGACTAAGTATTTCATCTCCAACCAGTTAGATAAGTACCTACTCAGATAAATTGCTCACCATGTTCATAAACACATTACGAACAACTCAATATTTTATTAATTGTACAACTTGTTTTTACAGTTAAATCTCTGATTTACCCTAAGGGGTATTTATTAATTTATAAACAATCACTCACCATCACATTCATCGGACTTTTAATGAATACAATTAAGTCATAATCGATACAGCAGTTTTGACTGTCACAAATAGTTATATCACGGCAATTTGCTTATCAGTTAAAACAAGTGTTATTAATAATCGTTATTGTTATTTTAAACTTTATATCGGTAACTGTTAGCCGTTTATTTCATTGCGACGATTTAAACTTTACCGATTTATTTGCGAATAAATCGTATTGCAGTTTTTCTTTTATTTCCATGTTACAAATGATTCGAATAAATAAAACGGTAGTATTAATCATGAAGGAAGAAAATTATAGGTTAATAAAATACGCATTTGAAATATTTATGGTAAATAGCTTTTAAAAACGATTTATGTCTATTATTTTGAGAAGTGTGAGTGCAATAGGTAGGTATCTAATCTAATCTGCGCGAAGATGATGAACTGATTTTGAATTTAGATGAAAAAAGTAAAAATGTGTATTGTGTCATGATATTAAAGTTTATTTTTCAGTGGTTTAGCAAAATGTAATTTTCATTTATATAGACTGAGATAAATTGATTTATCATCACATCCAAATTCTGTATCATTTACATACAAGCTAAACCTAATAACTTGCTTTTGTACGAAGGAATTGAATATCAAATATAGAATTTACATGATTTATTACATTATTTATATGATGTAAGCTTGAGTCTCGAATTAGATTTACTTGGACCAATGGCGGCAATGTATTGAAGCTATACGAAATTTGGATGCGCTTTAATAATATGTATTTAAATGGATATTTAATTATAGGTAGGTACTATAACTATACTATTTTCCGTATTAATATAGTTCGTAATAATTACCTCGAATTCCTGTTACATTAGAAAAGTAAAATCAATCGTAAAGTTTTCTTATATTTTCCTAATTTTCGCGCAACCGTTTTAACTTTTGATTTCATTAGAAACTTTTTCTCTATAATACACATCAGAAAAGGATTAACGAAATTGGTCTAGCAGTTCCCGTGTGTTGTTATATTATTGTTATAATCATTGATATAATAACAAAATTCAAGCCTCATAGGGCAAAGAATGACCTTAAACCTTTGAAGGTAATTTGGATCGTTATGTTATTTTTGGAATTACGATTTTTAACCACAATATCAATTATTAAGGGAACAATAACTTGACATTCACTTGAGTAACTTAACTTTGACTTTTGTTTCAAAGTCATGGTCTGTATTAATCGATTCTACTTTGATGACTAAGTTGAAAACTTAATTATTATTGTATTGAATTTTTAAGAATTATTTGTTGAATACCAAAGAAAGAGCATGTGCCGAGCACACGTGTCAGATGTGAAACTACTTTAGCGAGATTCAAAGACACCAAAATCGGCGTCCTCCATGACGTGACGGTATTGTTATGACGCGACCTTGAAATTTTACTCTCAACGCGCCTAAAGAATTTTCACTTAAAAAATAGATACCTAAGCTTGACACTTAGTCGATATCTTATAAATTAAATTAAACCTAACGAAACGCGAAACATATATTTTAAACACATTTTACTCTATTTTGAAGCCCATTATGATATATTGTTCTTTTAAGCATAATACGAATACCGTTTTCGTATTTAAACATACGCCTACCACATGCGAGAATCTCACTCATTATAGCTCATTATTTGGAACATTAAACTATCCGATCCATTAATTAAGATTTAGTTACTGTCTTGTAATAGACCACCATATGATATTTATTAATGTACCTTATATAGGTCAACATGAATATATGTATAGGTATAGCTACTAGAAATTATATGTACAAATTCGATCTGTCTGTTTATTAGATCTATGTTTAATTATTATTAAATAGGAATTATAGATCTTTATATTGCAATAACTTTTAGAATTAATCTAGAAATAACTTTTGAGGAACTCTGCTTTAATAAAATGCCCATCGTGAGAATTAATGTTATTAAATCAAAAGCTTACAAAGAACACCAAAATCCACATTAATTAAGAATACAAAATATCCATTTCTCTGTATTCTAAAATTTTGTTCGTTTTATTTACACTACGATGTCCAAAGCGCATTTGATTACAAAGCGGATCACAATAATCTACCAAAAAAATACCGATTTCTGAATATTTTGTACTTTATAGATTTTATATGAGAACGTTAAGATCACTTATTTAATATTCTGATTAGCCCATTCATGCTACAGCTAAGAAGTTTTGGGTCTTGGCAAATGTTAAAAATATATTACGACGATTCATCTGGGGGCACGGTAGTGCCCCCGCCAAGACGAGCCAAGCGAACGAAACGCACGGGCACTACCTACCTTTTCTCGAAGCGCTTCGACGTTTTTTTGAACCCTCATAACTTGGGTTTGGATTATGCTAGATCAACAAAATTTTCGGGATATATTGTCAATAGCGGACTTATTGAACATATTAAGTTTTAATTACATTAGCTTTTATACTTCAGATTTTATTTATATCTAAAAAACGCTAATTTCGTCACTGACTCACTGATGATCATCAAAATTCTTAAGGTATTTCCTAATGTCCTAGAAAGCTGAAATTTTGTATGTAAGCTAGTATTAGCACACAAACAACAAAAAAATTATAAAACTTGTAACTTTCATCCCCCAACCCCTTAAACTAGGGGATGGGAGTTTGTATGAGACCTGTAATTTTAAATTAAATTTTGATGACGCTAGAGGTCTAATCTAATAATCTAAAACTTGGTTTCCCTAGATATATATATGTATAGGTACTCCTTGTTAAAAAAAAATAACTAACTTACAAAAAGAAATGAAATCCCACCAAAAACATTTTCATGTAAAATGTTGCCAAGACGAACCCATATGACTCGCACTGTCAAAAAGTTATCAGATCTCATGTAGAGCCAAGCTTCTAACACTACACGCCCTAACTCTACAAGGCCTAACTTCACAAACTCTACACCTTAGTCAAAATATGTGGCTTGGCCGTTCGTTACTACAAGAACTATTGTATAACACAAAAGTAATGAACAGTGAATTAATTTTTCACCTTACGCCGATGTGAATGTAGCGAAATGGCCAAGCCACATATTTTGACTAAGGTGTAGAGTTTGTGAAGTTAGGCCTTGTAGAGTTAGGGCGTGTAGTGTTAGAAGCTTGGCTCTACATGAGATCTGATAACTTTTTGACAGTGCGAGTCATATGGGTTCGTCTTGGCAACATTTTACATGAAAATGTTTTTGGTGGGATAAGTATTTCTGGAAGAAATCTAACTGAAAATATAAATGTTTGAGTTTTGGTTCGATTTCCAAAAATTATTCCTATATATTATCTATGTTAAAAGCTATGTTAAAGTACCTACAGGTAAATAAAATCGCACATCGTATCTTAACGGAAATACGATGTAAAACAAAAAGTATACCATATCACATCCTCAGCCGGCCACCGTCAGATAATGAAGTGCATTTGATTGCAGCCGCTCAATGCAAATTACAAGGTATGAACCAATTAGTTCACATTGCAATACGACGCAAAGTTGCGATGATTATAGTCCCCCGGTGTAGCTAACACTTGCCACGGTGCGTTTAACTGAACAATTGTTTATGGATAAAAATATGGCGGTGAGAAACTGGGAAAGTTCTTATCACTATGGTATATAACAAAATAAGCCCCTGTATCCCTCCCTATGTATACTTAAATCTTTAAACTATGCAACGGATTTTGATGCGGTTATTTAGTAAATTTCAAGGAAGGTTTTAGTATATAATTGATTAGGCTTTAGAAAAAGCGGACGAAGCCAGATGTTTATAATTTGACACTAGCTGGAACCCGCGGTCACTCTCGTGGTCTTCATTCTATGTGCTAAGGTAGACAATGATATATCTCTGTGCCAAATTTAATACAGATCAGATTATGATATGAGATATTGCATGAAAGAGTAACAAACATGCAAACATTATTACAAACTTTTGCGTTCATAATATTAGTATGATCAAATGCTCAACGCCTCCTAGTCTTAAATGTAGGTATACGATGTATTATTACAAGTGAAAAATGTAACATTTTACAATAATATATATATTCAACCCAACATTCAATTCATACAGGTAACGTGATAAAAGCGTGGCTTAATAAATAGCCAGAACTCAAATGTAAAGCATACATTATTTTTTATTAACCTCCAATAATTCAGAATTCGCAGAACTGTCACTGAAAAGGTAGGTATTATCAGTATTCAGTAAGCACAAATTTCATTATCTCAAATCCAGGTGAAATTTCATTAAATAATTCCATGAAAGTTGCTGTTAAAATCCTTACATGAGAATGTTTTTTCCGAATTAACAAAGGTGTGACTAGAAAGTTTTTGTTGTTACCACAAAAAGTAACAAATCCAACTAGTAAAATACATAAAACAATTCCCTGAAAAATAATGTTAAAACTCCCATAGAAAATGCAGTTCTGTGAACCAAATGAACACGTATTTCCTATAACAAGCTTCAAATGAAGCTACATTACACGTAGGTAGTAATTTCAGCAGCCAACTGATTCTATACTTGACTGTAGTAGTTTTAACATCTAACTAATAGTTCAAGTGTTAACGGTATCGCTTTCATTGTAACTTCTAATAAGTGGCCATCTTACATAATTGGAAGCAATTTTCTTCGTCTCAACACATTACGAGGTGTTTTAATGATATAATGGCAGTTCAATGCTATGTTTCGCAAGATTGATCTTTCGGGTAATCATTTTTGGCGGGCATTTTAGGTTTCATGTTTTATGAAGATGGAATTTATTACCCTTGTTAAATTTAATGCGAATTGAGATGTACACCAAGTACAAGTCATCTTATTAGCTTTAATTACAATAAAATTGAATGCATTAAAATCAATCTAGACAGACTTAAATTTAATATTTAACTAAAATATCAAACAAGAAGTCCGCAAAGCAAGTTGTATCCCCCTACTGCGGCGAAACAGTAAAGCGTAGCTCATCGCTTATAATTTCAAATCAGATATAACCGGCTAAAACCGGACCGGACCGCCTCTAACCGCCCCGAACTGGATTACAACCGGGACGTTCTGGTATAGAAACTGGATTAATCCGGTAAAGTTGTGCGCATGGTTACGCTGATTTGGAAACTTGTTCTTGTTTGTTTCTTGAGATACCAATGTTGTATTGAGTGATCTAGAATTATATTCGCTGATAGCAGTAATTTTTAGTAGCTATATGCACTCACTCAAATAAACTGTAAAAAGACAGTGTATGCTGCAGTAATTTTTACATCTATAGTACCAACACAAAAATAATAAGATAATAATCAGTTCCAATTTAATAACTACAAAAATGGTAGTGAATGTTTTAATCAGGCTCTAGTTATGACACACTAATATTAGAATCCATAACTATTCCGCAATATCCGATACCCTTTTGATGTTACCGATTAGCAGTATATCAATTAGTGTTGGACATTCCATAATACCAATTCAATTAAAAATACCAAAGCGAATAAGGTACAGCGAATAATGCAATACGTTTCAGCTTATATTTAAGGAACGTATAATATTTGTTGTGTGTTTTATGTGTAAATGTTAACAGTATCGTTGCACACAGTTATTGCAGCAAGAGAATATTTATTCAAATATAAAGAAAATATTCCGAGTTGTATTCTTGGCTAAAATGATATTTCCATTTGAAAGAACGGCAAATGCAACGTTTTAAACTATTGAATTTTTGATATCTTGTTTGCGACAATCTTAATTTATCGCTTTGTTCATTTTATGTGAATGGCTTTTATGTTGTTAAATATTAAGTATATTTTATGCAAACTTTTATCCGTAGTTTTGAGGATTGTTATAGTTTTTGTCGATTGGCTTGCGCTCCAGATCTTTTTTCATAGAAACTTTGTTTATATATTCGTTATTCAGCCTACAGGCACTCCTTACACAAATAACAACATAAAAAATTCATCGTTTTTTCATTTCGTTTTGCGAATACAATTTATTTTTTATATTTACAAGTAAATCTTATAAATAGGTCAGCATTTGTAATGAAAACATTGCATTTTAAATCCTTTAGAGATTTAACTTTATTATTATTCAAAGAAGCAATTAGCCATCTGTTAAACTTTCCTACCTCCATTCCTTTAAATCTACATCTGTATGAAAACACGTGTTCTTATCTAGATCAAACGAAATTGACGAACTTTCTTCATTATTAGCATCAGAAGACTTATTAGGCGCGGGTCAAACACAAGCGGCGCGGGCGCGGGCGTACCATAAGCGCACCTCTTGAATCTGTTTTGCACCACGTCCTTCTTATACATTTTGTATGAAAGAATTTTGGACAGGCGTCGAGACGGCACGCCACGGTTGTGCCAAGGTTGCGCCGCAATTATTTCATACAAAATGCCAATAGCGCACCCGATGCACGCCGGCAGCGCGCCCGCGGCGCGCCGCGCCGCTTGTATATGTCCCGCGCCTTAGCTCCTCCGGTTTCTCATTACACACTATCAAACATACCATCTTAATATAAGTTTGCCAAAATTTGCAGAGAGGTAAATATAGCCGTTCCTAAGTTTATCTTGCGGTCTAGGCTTTATGAAGTCACCTGAGGATACATCCACGACTTTCTGGGGATTTTCTTCGTTGAATATTTTCACTCAATATAAGCAATAGTTTTGGATTTACGAGGTGTGCCTTATTTTGCTGAACGTTCAAAGTGAGAATTCAGAATTATTTATTAAAATTTTTATATTATTTTATACCGCTTGTTAAAGTCAAGGACTTTGTCGTTAAGATGTATCTCATAAAAAGCGATCTTCTAACTCTGCCATTTATCTATCAGGCAAGCAGAAAGCAAGAGCAATAACTTTAATTTGATTAGGTAGTAATATCTTACTTATGATTTCACATATTTTACAATATTTTTACAGTTATTGTTACTCTACTGACCCACTTCAAGAGCTAGATTAAATGGTTTCGACTCGAAACCAAATGTGAATAAATTTTGTCTCATATTTAGGTTTCGTGTCATTATGAATAAGTGAATGCTCGTGAAGCATTTACCTTAAATTACATATCTAGTTGAATCTCATATTTTTAACATAATTTCTACCAAGTTCTGTATTTTTAGTTCACTTTACGAATTGTTTTTTAAATCTAAATCTACACAAAATTGATCTAAATCAATGTTAACATTATTGTAAATTTTTTTATTGATAGGTATGCTTAAAAACTACTTCGATATACGATATTCTATCAGAAACTAATAATTCCTTCAGATACTTTTTTTTTTTCGATTTATTATTTATCCTTAGTTTAAATCTCGCGGATTCGGGGCGAACAGCTAGTTACGTATATAGCAGTATCCCCACGTGTTTTGATGTTAAAGCTTCAACGACACCAATAAAAAGAGCACTTGTTCTAAAATCTATATAATCTAAACATACCCAGATGTTGTTCGCATGAATTCACAGACCAAGTTTCCACAGAAGCCACCGGTGCGTAAATTAATTACTATACATTAATTAGACGTGTGATCTTCAAAGGACTCATATAATGTACTTAATGTTCTTATGTAAATATACAAATGAGTTGGAGCCTCTGATGTATGGACATGTTTCAATGTTATGCCACTTTTATTTTCTGTTCAAAAATCTCTTCTCGGCAATTACATTTGTACAATATTTATTGAGTAGGATCTTATTTGGTTGATTGATTTTATGTGAAATTTATATGTTTAATTTGTATTTTATTGCATAAAAGGATCAAGAAACTAATTTTCTTCCTGCATTCCTAAGTTGTTATAACTAAACTTTTGTGTTAGCTTATTCAGCGAACGTGTACGGTGTCTATTTGCATCTCATATCGGATTCCAAAAGTTTTTCGTTTTCGGAATCATATAAAACCATATTCATGCTTTCACGCTGTTCTCACGCGAACAATTTTACAACATAAAACTTTGATTGCATTTCTAACTTTACCTTATTAAAGATTAAATGATCATTACCAAAAATATATCACTTCAAATTAGTTACGTTTGATTTAATAATTTTTCAATGTTAAACGTTGGCAGTTGATCGTTTACGTGAATACGAAAGAGTAGTAGTCCAAATATACCCTGTGAGACACCTAAAATCACTATACGTCCTTTAGCCCGCCAACAACCGTTGCCAATGCGGTTCTGAGACACATACCTTGGGATATATTCTCTGCGATTAAATTACCGTCAGCAACGGCATCGAGACGTGAGCACACTGAAATGACAGCACAAAGTCCTATAACCACATTATCATACGCTTTCTTACGAACGTTTTTGAAAATTTTACAAGGAAATGTTTTACAAAGTAAGTAATATAACCGAATTTTTATTATTACATTAAAAATGAATCTTCTGAAGTAAAAACCTCGCTCATAAATAATGGAATCCCATCGTCATCCACAATAAATGTATTTTTTATTAATGGCAAAATAAACTTCAACGCTTTACATCGTTTATAACTGCCAAAGTATTGAAGCGTCGGAAGTAGAAATGTAAACAATAAACACAAAGAAATATATAAACCCCCGAAGATATATTACGATGTAAGAGCGGAGTGGAATTATGAAATTTAACCGAGTCTGGTACCGGTCGAACGGATCCGAATATCGGAGTTTACGAGTAACTTCAGCAAAGTTCCCAAGTCGCGCCAACTCTACCGCGATCGCTTTGAAAAATGAATTGTCTGCACTTCAAATATATGGTTTAAGTTGAGAAGCTGCGAGAAATATGAAGAATATTTCTTGTGAATCTTTACGTCTCTTTGTTATCATTTTGGAGTTACTTGCGCTTTTAAATTCTGTACTTTGTGGTGTGTGCTCTTTTAATATTGAAGCTTGAAATATAAAGAAACATTATATCAAAAAATCAAAACATGGAACTTTTAAAATCTGTCACGTAAGATACTTTAAGAAAAGGATTACTATTGTTTTTGTTTCTAATTGCTGTAGCTTTAACTTCAGGATTATATGCATCACCTTACTCTATCTCGTTTAGATCCCAAGGTAAGTTGCATAGCTCGGCATCTTAGATGGATACAATAATCATATGCAAAGTGATCATTAAGTATGCGGGCTGCATCTTGCTGCATGCGACGTTGAATCTAGCTGTGACATTTTAATATTCTGTATAATAAATAGCACTCCATGTGTCCCACTTTTTGTTGTGACATTGAAAGATATATTCAATGTGAATGTCATTATAATTGGAGAGGTTTCAACATTGAGAGAATTATTACGTGTGCCTTAGTTGAGCTCGCATTTGTGTTTTATCCGAGGTTTTCTCTTACCATTCTATTGAACATCGTTAGTGTATTTTTTTTTAGTATAAGAATACTGCAGAAGCTTCATTTAATGCTACACTAAAATTTATATTGGTTCACGTTTTGATTCGATTGTATTGCTTGCTGTTGTTTGGTACAAACTTTATCTATACCGTAATAGTTTTTACAGATGTTCAAAAGTAATCTAGCGTCAAATTGCTATAATATTATTGCAGACCGTTTCGTCAAATCCCATAATCAATTTGACATGAATAATTCGAATTACTCATCCCAAAATTGAAATGCGAATATAATTCATGTTTTCATTATTGATGTTAAGTGTGGCATGATTTAATTTAGCTATCTGTTCAGTATTTTGGTGGTTATTAGTGTGGGTTCGAATCCGGGCTCGCTCGTGACGAAACAATTGTTTGTCTGGTTTTGTGTTAACTGTTAACTGCGAATTAATAAAACCTGCGTTGTGTAGAACTTTCGTTTGAGTGTTTTTTTATATAGCTTATTTGGCTGAACCTTTCAAAGTAAATTATTTTGGACGTTTAAAAAATTATCAAAATGTTCTCCGGATTCACTTAGGCATGTTTTTTTTTCCTTTTTATAAAAGATGATTCTATCACTAATTACATTAAAAGAATTTAATATTCATAGGGGTTTCTTCCTTGCCTTTTGTATTATAAACTATTAGAGGTCTAGGAAATACACGACGGATAACAGGTTTAGAGGAAGATGAATGTTCACAGCAGACGAGTTTGATTGATGCGCCAATGTATTGTGCTGTTAAGGTAATCTGATAAGGTATTTATGCCTAACTAAAGCTAGAATTTCAGGCATATCTGTGTTGAATTATATGCATGTATTTGCACAACCAGTTAGGCTTGTATAATGTTATATTGCAAGTGAATAATCATAACGTCTATTAGCCTAACCACATTTCAAATTTTGTTCCGGTTTTTTTGCAGAAAAAGCTTATCTATATTACTGATATTATAAACTGAAGAGTGTGTTTGTTTGAACGCTAATCTCAGGTACTACTGGGCCGATTTGAAAAATTCTTACGGTGATAGATAACCCATTTATCAAGGAAGGCTATAGGCTATATATCATCATGCTACGAACAACAGAAGCGGAGCGATTCGGATAAAACCACGGAGCACAGCTAGTAATACCATATGTATCATTTGTACCTCTCTCAAGCGTGCAATCAATCCGTAACTGCGTCCAATGTCCATAGTACATCAAAAAGTGCTCTGCCTCTATAAATGGCCTGTGTCATATTCGACCCTGCATTCCCTATAGACCTTGACCACAAACTCTGTCGCAAGCCAGAGATCAATTTAGAATTCCACAGTTTCGTTTTTCTGTCTGTCCCTTAACGGAAACGGTACGGGGCACGCATAAATGAATAATCCCGTTTATTGTTTTATTTTCGCCAGTCTAAATTTCGCGGTATGGCTTTTTGCGGTTGTCTACCGATTTAGCCTTTAATTCCGTTTTTATTTTATGTCCACGCTTTTTGTTATAAAGCGTTTACGGTGATACATTTGAATCCTTTTGCTTATTTTGATACATCGGTAAGGTAATGTTTATAGCGACCATAATGTTAATGTAAAATATAAAGTTGAGCTTTTGTTCCTGTTCAGATTATGAACAAATCATCTTTTTAAAAAATAAAGTTTAAAAAAAAATTGAGCTTCGCAATATGAAAGAGCTTTTACAAAACAGTATTATCAAGCCGAATTCTATATCTTCTATATATTTATTTTCTGAATGTAATAATTCTAAAATACCTATTATAGGAATAGTTTTTTGGAAGTATTAGTTTCATAACATAAATAGGCAAGGTCTAGTTTCTAAAAGTACACTGAAATTGCATTTTACTATAGGCATGTTGTTTATTGTACGATAATTCGAGCTGTATCATTTAACCCTATAATTCTATTCTATATTTCAGTTACGAAAACCTTCACTTGCGCAATTTAGGATCAGTTTAACAGTTATATACAGCTATTTAATTCAGCGCTCTAAGGGGTAGCTTATAAAGATGTCCACAGCGAACCGTTTTAGGGAAATGGTCATGTTTTATTTATTTCTACCTCCTGTCCGGTGTAAGGCTGGGTTTATGGGATAGAGGGGTAATATTTCATAGCTAAGATACGGTGTTATGATTGAGTGACAGAGTTTAATGTGTGTTGTTTTCCTTCAAAATGCAATAATTAATAGCGTTCACCTTTGACTATTCAGTGCTGGTGTTTGTAAAGATGAGACCTTGTCTCTAGGCTTTCTTGTTCTTATGTGATGCTTTGAATATTTATTATTATATAATATAGTATTTTAGTTTTGTGCAGTTCAATGGTTAAGTATAGTAATCCATATCTAATACATCCATCTTCATGGAGAGGAAATTACGGAAAGTAGCTATAAGGTGTCATTCTTAAGTAATTGAAGGGTACGTACTCTGAGTATAGGAGTATTCGAATCCAATTTAACTCCCATCTGCATGAATTTCACCATCATATCCTTGTACAGAAACTTGATCGATTCTCGTTAAAAATTTTATGTAGGTACAAATATATTTGCGTGTACCTACTACAATATTTGTAATGTAAGTACCGTTTTATTCATTACAAAGTGCTATTTTTACGTGTTAAATGGATAAATAAAAACCGAATTACCGTCATCGCTAATTGAAAAACCTCCTTACACCAATAACTAACTTGCTTCACACATCTTCGCTACGCAAATATAGTTTATATCTTCAAAATAATAATGTCCATTTTCGCTTGGATTGGTTTAGATTTCTCATTTTAATGTATGGCTTCAGAGATAAATCGAGAGACAGTGGGTATGATTGATTGGAGCACATTTAAAGCGGTATTGGTCGCTCTCCTAATGGGTTGTGTATAATTTGAGTTCTTGCTCTTTTTGTATGTTTTAATGTGTTGTGAACACGGTGCAATCAATTCAATAGTTTTTTTCTTAAGTTTTCGTGCGCTAATAATGTACTTAGTTTATGTTTAAAGATGAAATAATAGTTTTGTAAGTGCAAATGATATTATACTTTTTAAAAAAGAAAAGGTTTATGAAATCACTTCTAAGTCATATTAAGTAGTTCTAGGCAAGAAAATATTTGGAAAATAAAAAAGTAGATTATCAAATTTATTATTATTATATAATACCATTATCAAATATATACCTGGACTTATCTATATATTTTATTAAAATGATTTTCCGAAGTTGTTTATTTTATTTTCATGACATAAAATATGAACTGGGAATTCGATTCAGAATGTTGTCACATCATAAAAGCCAAATAAAGAAAAATATATCATTCAAAACAGCGGGAACGCCGCGAAAATAATAATCTTTTTTTTAGAATATCGTGACATTTATGTCTTGTCTATTTCGAATGTCTGCCGTTCAATTTCCGTGCAAATAAAATATATGTCAAGTGCAGGGGAAATAGAGGGATCTCGAAGCGTTTTCTATTTAACAAGCAAATGTACTAAACTGATTTATCAGTTATCACGTATATAACTGTAGTTTAGGTTATGTACTGGGGGCAAAATTTCATCGAAATGTGTTTAGTAGTTTTGGTGATGAGTTAATCAGTCTCGCAAAGTAATAGTGACTGTTGTGATGGAATGTACAAGCTTTATTTTCACAATTAAATTACTATCGTACGTATTATAATAAATACAAAGTACCTACATATTATAAGGCATTCCAGACGTAGCAAATTGAAACTATTACAATAGTCAAAACTTAAGAAGTAGGTACACTAATTTTATCGCTTAACTTTTATCTTAGTAAAGATAACCTTTAAGAAATCTCATTACGTGTTGTTAAGTACAGAAAATCCTTTTCTAATACGTTTAATTAAAATTATTGTTTCTTTATTAAAGACTTGTTGTTACGTTGGTAAACTTCTAAATAAAATTCATTTTACCTGCCTTTCAAATAAAACCGAGGCCCAATTTCACAATCTTAATAAACGTTGTTCAAATATAAACGGTCGTTTATCGCGACGTTTAATATGACAGAATCCACATAAACAACTCGTTATATTTTAACTGGTGATTTTGTTGGTGAAATCACGTTTTTATTTGAGTTAAGTAGGTCTTGCGGTAAAAAAAAATATTTTACACAATTTCCCAATTTACCACAAATAAGTGGGTACTTGAATATATGTCATTTATGATGTTTTCCTGTTACATTGGTTATTATTGAAGAACTAGGTACAGGAGAGGTTATTAAAATTTGGTCACTATTAAAAAATCCGCACAAATCCAGAGAAAGCGGCTAGTTTAATAATACAATATTACCACCCTCATATCTTTGTACCTAATCACTCAAGATCTATAATATAAAAATGAATCCCAAAATGTGTTGGTAAGCGCATAACTTGAGAACGGCTGAACCGATTTCGTTAATTCTTTTTTTATTATATTCCTTGAAGTACGAGGATGGTTCTTACGTAGAGAAAACGTAAATATGTACCACGGGCGAAGCCGGGGCGGACTGCTAGTTAATAATAAAATACTTGATTATAAAAGTATTAAGTAAAGTATTAAGAATCGTGATAAAATGTTCATTGCGGGGATCTTAGTTCGTCGAATGTGTATTAATATAAGTCCCCCTAATGACAAAATTCCAATAATTTATGAGATACGAATATTTTAATGTTTTTACCTTCTTTACTGAAGATTCCTTGAAATGTCGTTTATGGGGGACTGTAAGCTATTTTAAATTTTTCTGGGGGCTTTTTGAAAACAATGTTTATTTTCGTATGTTCCTAACTATTTCGTCTTTTAATTTATAGGAGTACTAGCGACCCGCCCCGGCTTCGCACGGGTGCAATGCTGATACTAAATACACTACAGAAAAACTGTGAACGTTGTCTAAAAAAACATAGCGGCCCGCTCCGGCTTCGCACGTGTATGAAATAGATAGCCGGTCGGCCGGCCGGTACCGCCGCAAACGCTACGTCCCGCAATTTTTAAATCTGTAATATCTTCGAAAATATTCACTTAAATCATACGGTGTAAAGGGCCATATAGATCTATATTAAATGAACAATGTATTCAAGGTATTTAATTGGCTAAGGGTTAATGCTGTATTGGTTAAAATCGCATCGAAAATTAGCCATTATTTGTCGTAAAAAGTAAATGACAAAAAAAAATTATTGTGGGTTATCCATAAGAGATAGACATATACCATCGCGGACTTTTCTGTAGACCTTTTCAATGTGTAAAATACTTAGTACATTATTTTGATAAAACTCGTAGGGCAGCCTGCGTTTGCAATGTAAGCGGAAAAAATTTAATTTTTTACGACATCACATTAGAAACCTCAAAAATAACAGTACTTCTCCACTATTTAATGGATGTTATTATACATATAAACCTTCTTCTTGAATCACTCTATCTATTTAAAAAAAACCGCATCAAAATCCGTTGCGTAGTTTCAAAGATTTAAGCGTACAAAGGGACATAGGGACAGGGAAAGCGACTTTGTTTTATACTATGTAGTGATATGTAAATCCTAGTTCAATCGCTATCTGCTTGTAAAAATCACATCGAAGTAAGTCCAAACTGTAGTAGAGTTTATCTACTAAATAGACGAACAAAAATTTTACATTGTTTTAACTAGAAATAACTCCAAATAGTGTAAATAAATGTCTAGAGTCTAGACAGACACTTTTGGACAATAAAGTGGGAACACCAATGATAATATTATATTTAGTACTTAATAATTGTACTTAATAATTCCAATTAACTTAACTAGGTGCTTAAAATAGTGAATAACAATAATATTCCCATTCACAAAATGTCTTGTACAATTCAATCCCATACATTATGTACGAAATGTTCCGCATAACTCTGTTCGCATTAAGTGCGTTTAATATCTAATTATTTCCATTACAAATA
Organism: Colias philodice; assembly: GCF_061535455.1. NCBI lineage: Eukaryota > Metazoa > Arthropoda > Insecta > Lepidoptera > Pieridae > Colias > Colias philodice. Next base: position 3,532,453 of record NC_143109.1, on the reverse strand, counting down.
TTATTTCGTTCGATTTTAGAGCTTATTGCAATAGTGTAAAGGGCGTTTATGTCGTGAAGGGATTTTCATGTAAATTCGTTTCGCACATGGCGCGGGGTGCGCTCACATGTGTTACGTTTGTGCTTAAGGGAATTAAATATTATTATCCGTGATATTGTTTCAGTGTGTTTGTGCGTTTATTGAGTACTGTACTTCCAAGGCGAAAGTAACTTTTATATAAGTAGAAAAATAATAAGATAAAGGTCAAGATTTTCGTTAAGTTTATTTTTATTTCCATATTGTTATGGGCAATTTTCAATGTTTATTAAATGACCAGAATTTCAATAAATAAATAACCCTTTTAATCCTACATCTTAAAACTTCCAATAACATTTGCAAACAAACAATTAAAACCATCTAGAATCTAGAAATACATTCGAATCTTATATAACTATTAAAATTAAAATCTTCCTACAAAATCCATCTTAAAATGCATATTGAACCCAATCTTTCAATCAGAATCAAAAACTACAATCAAGAAAGAAGCTTCATAGTTCAAAGTTCAAACATTATCAGAAACGGACCGCAAACCATAATTAATGTTAAAAATAGATTTCGCAAAAGCAATCTCAGCACAAACAAACCGACAGATTACACGAAGTAATTGATAGAAGGGAAAGTTGGTGCATTTTTATATCTTCAATTTTACTACGGAGCATACCTTTCATATTCTGGCGGATTTTGTAGGATTTCGAGATCATGTTATTGTTGAAATTATAATTGAATTAACTTATTTTGTTTAAATGTAGTTCTCGTTTGGTTTAAAAATAGCACGTGGCTTCGTTTTTGTGTTCTCAGTTAGCCAAAAGTGGTTGTTTGCCATAATCTAGAATATTTTATCAAGAAATGTTGACCATAAACTCAAAGATCATGAAAGAAAGATTATAATATACTAGCGGTCCGCCCCGGCTTCGCCCGTGGTACATAATATTTACGTTTTCTCTACATAAGAACCATCCTCGTACCTACTTCAAGGAATATAATAAAAAAAGAATTATCGAAATCGGTTCAGCCGTTCTCGAGTTATGCGCTTACCAACACATTTTGCGATTCATTTTTATATATAAGAAGATTAAGTAAACTTCTTAACACAATGAATAAATAACGTTACAATCTCTGTATAATACACTTTTATATGTTATAATAATATCCTATCTTATCCAAGAACAAAAGTACTATAATAAACACCATTTACATAATTATATAAATGCCGAGATAACAACATAAAATATCTTCCGTTAACAATATTATCTCGCAATTAGCAAGTCAAGAGAAATGGAGCACAAAAACCAAAGAATATTCCAGTCTAGCAAGGTCGAAAAATAGAAGTTAAAGCCGATCTCCACAATGACTCTCAGAGGTCATTAGCACCATCTTTTCATAGGATTCACGACAGTTCCCTTATATAATGACCCTTGACAACGCTACGCCGATGTTTTTGCTTGTTCACTCCAATTTAAAAATTTGGTCCGCTGAAATTAGTTTCAGTTCATATTTTGGTCAAATAATTTTTGTTGCTTTATTCGCGTACAAAGTTGCCTTTCAATTTTTGTACACAAATACAAGTGGAACGAACAGTGAATTTTTGCTTCTTTTTGTAAAAATTAGAAAGCAATTAACGTAATTGTATTTTTGTAATCTTCCTACGCAACCTTGGCACTAAATCCTGAAAGCTAGACATCTAGACATCATTTTTTCCACCCATTTAATATCGATACATTCTTACTAGAATACGATTGGAACAATTCAGCTGAAATATTAAATTCATTCCCAAAACTCAATGTCAGAGTGATAAATCAATTAAAGCAAAATAAACCTTTCAACAAGAACATAGAATGTAAATTGTGAAAACCGTGCGCGATGGTCCGAAACTTGCAAAAGATAATTAAGGGGGATAAAAAATAGAATATTCGAGGCCTCTCGAATATCCGCCGTTTGACCGGAAGTATCGCCATTTTATACTGTCCTGTTTGAGTTAGGATTTTTGGCGGAATTGCTGGTTGCGTAGTGTGAAAGGATAAGTTGATTTAATGGTTCTCTATTGTATTTGTTTTAATTGGATTTTTGTTTGGTAGAAAGCTATAGTCGCTTTTTTTATCATATATTATCTACATATATCTATCATACGGTCTGTCATGTTTATTAAGCTGTCTATTATGAAAATCGTTTTTTTTTTCAAGAACTATTTTTGTTATAATTTTAAACTAATTTATTTATTAACCAAGTGTTTCTACTTTCTTCATATAATGTAAATTATAATAAACCTAACCAATTTTTCTTCTTTCATTACAGGTACGTGCAAAATAGTCTGGTCATAGGTTAAGGTAACAACAGAATCGTTCATCAACAATTTCTGGTGGAGTCGTGATTGCACTGCGGGCCAACATTAATGGCTAACTTAATTACGTACAGCTCTCGATAGTGACAAGTGGTCCTTTGGGATGTTGCTTTTATTTTGGCCCGCCTTGTAGCTTTGTTTGGGGTAGGATATACCTACGAGATTACTGTATTGTAAGGCTTGATTATTTAGTTAGAATTGTAGCCATGAATTGAACGTTTGGTTAGGAAGTTATAAGTGTTTGTATATTTTTAAGGGAATGTTAAAAAGGTCCCAAAACAAAAATTACATAAATATATGAATATTTTGACTTCATAGTTTGTGTAATTTATTTTATAACCTTAATTCGTACATTGCAGTAATATATCATGTTTATATTTTAATTAATAGCATCCAGAATTACACAAAAAAACAGTCATTAAATTATACTCAAGAATTCTAAATCATGGTCACCCAAAAGTCTGATAGATGAGTGGAATAAATCACTCCTACGCGTAGGGTGACAATTCTGTCTTGTAATTAGGGGAATTTGAAAACTGTATAATCCGGTGTGGGCGGGGTCCATTAATATTGGGCCATATGATGTGTATTGCGCACATTGTCACCCTAGTAGCACAGATGGTACTTAGAGTTATAAAGGAAGTTAGTAATTATATGTGAATACATTAATAATTTAATTGTTAGATAATAAGATAATATAAAGTGCATACATTCGAAAGAAATACCTTCAATCTAAATTATTCTAAATAATACTAAAATAGTGATTAAAGTATGAATAGTTCGCGTAAAATTCGTAAGAAATTTCAATACCCTGATGTAATATTTTTTTCTTATAATCATACAGTGAATAAATATTAAATATCCACGCAGCTCATTAAATAATAATATCAATTCACTATTCCAATCAGACATATTTTCTGTCTTAGAATTTGGGTTGCCTGGTAGATATCGCTACCTAGCGATAAGGCCGCCCTTTGCTGTTTCTGTAGTATTGTCTTTGTTATGTGTATTTATGTATTTTTAATGCAATAAAGTATAATAAATAAATAAATAAATAAATAACTCTAAATTTTTTTCACATTAAAATAGAATTTCACATAAGTAAATAAATTCCCAATCAAGAACAAAGACTTAAATAAACTACAAAGTTATAATAAGTTACTTCGCTGTTATATAATGGAAGGCATTAAAACCACCTCTACCTGAATATAATCTGAATTATACCATAAAAGTGATGTATTATTATTATTAAAACATTGTTTAATATTTATAAAACGTAACAATACACATTTATCATGCCATTCCCGTAGCTATGAAAAGGAAATTACATCTGCATTTTTACACACGATATTTTTAAAATTTTCATATTTTACGAACTTTGAATTGTGTTAAGTTTAATAAAATAGTTTTTATTTATCATATTGTTTTATAGTTCTGGATTCGGTGAAATAAGGCTTCAGAGGTTCTTTTCTGATTCTACAAGTACTTGATACTTAACTTTTCACATTTTCAATCTCGAATATAATGTAAATATTTTATAAACTATTTATAAAACATTGCTTCTTATAACCCTTTTAATAAACATAAAATACCTACTTCCCCGTTTTATATGTACAACATTTAAAATAACGAAAGATTTTTCCGCGAAATACACGCAAAATTCATTCCTTCTATTATAGGATACAACTAAAAATATAGAATTTTTAAAAGGCTTCAGTCAGAGAACTGTACAAACTCGGTTACGTACTCCAATTATTATAATATAGTTCTATACACATTATTGAAGGAAACCCCACAAAATATGTTAACTATAAAGTTCTTATTATTTCGAGAAGCTTACTGCCTAAATTCAAATCCATTCTAAACCCATAGCGCCTGAAACTCCGAAAATTGATAAAACACTATCAAACGTAAGCTAAGCTTGCAGTGCAATTAAGCATGATTCATAGCAGCTAACCGTAAAGCATTGTCCATTACTTACTATTAATCAAATATCCCTTATTCGATACAGGAACAAAGGACCGCCCATAATTAGTTGCTATAAATGCATTGCGACTAATGCCCGCTTGCTACCCTAACCTGCTTCGAACATATCAAGAGAGATTGATGTATTGCAAGGAAATGTACAACTGATTTGTTTTGCCTGTAAATGATACATTGAGGCCCCCGTCTGGAAATTAGAATCTTTTAATTTAGCTTTTAATCCATCAGTCCTCGGAATCACAGACACAATAGATAATCTATTGTGTCGTGGCCCGATCGGGGCTTACGGTGGTCAATGGGTTAATTGATTAGACCTGTAAGATAGTAAACGTTAAGCTTAAAAAGCGTGCAAAATTTAAATCATTTGCAATATATTTTGTTAAACCTATATTATTATTGATTCAAAAAATACGTTGAGTAATTGATATGGTCTAAAAAATATATTTTTTCAGGCATTTAGAACCTATCTATCCAACTGCAGTTGTTATCAAGAATTAGTTAATAAATAACCCTCATAATTGTACCTAAGAGTATTTCATTGTCAAAGCCTAACTATCCATACTAATATTATAAATGCGAAAGTAACTCTGTCTGTCTGTCTGTTACTCAATCACGCCTAAACTACTGAACCAATTTGCATGAAATTTGGTATGGAGATATTTTGATACCCGAGAAAGGACATAGGCTACTTTTTATTGCGAAATATGTACCACGGGCGAAGCCGGGGCGGACCGCTAGTATAAAATAAGGGGGAATATTAATTCACCGATGATGACAAACCATAAAAAGCACTCTAAGTACTTTTAAAAAATTCAATAAAACCAAAATCCTTATTCTCCCGCCATCTTTAGCACATTATTTACGTGGAAATATCGTCAAGGCGCCTCGACGTTTATTAATTTACAATTCATAAGTTATTCAGCGCTGTGTATAATAAAGATTCTATATAAAGTTGTCCTGTGTAATGAACAGGGATGGATCTGAGGCCACAGCGTTTCAAATAAGTTACATAACATATTTGCCTCAACTAAAAAGAACGTGTACAACAAAACATTTTTAAATAATGATGCTTACCTCGTTTATAGGAAAATTTAATATCAAAATATCACAGTAGTCCAATTGAGACTTTATTTTTTATTTTTCTGCAATCATTTTCTTCTCATAATATCTGACTTGTTGCGCCTGTTTTCAGTTACATCGTATACACGTCATGTCTTATGAACCTCTTATGCATTTACAAAAACCATACCATTTCTGTTTGTTTTTCCTATACATTGAGATACGTTATGAATATTTAATCTGGGGCCCCCAAAGTTCTAAGTTCGGTCCTGTAACCATGCCAGTGATCGGCTGTGTCGCTCATACATATTAATACAGCTGACTCGGTGATGCCGTGAATGACTCTCGGCTCGCACCCTGTATGTTCACGCTCAATAGACTACGTTGATTGTCCTAGTGTAAATCGTTTTTCATTTAATAGACAAGCTTTCGATATTACAGGGCCGAATTGTAAATAGATTTTTATTGGTGTTCAGTTAAAGTTTGGATTACGTTGGCTGATGGGTATGCATTTTTATTTGGATGAGAGTCTATGCAAATACATATAGGTTTATTTGTGAGTGTAAGCATGATTTAAAAGGTAGTTGACGCTTTTAAATAAATAGCTAGCAATTAACAGATTCACAGATCTGATTTCAAAGTACTTCACGAATAATAAGCTATTACTATACTCGCAGATAGGCTTTTTTCGCTAACCAAATCTAATTCTTCTCTTTTTTAAAGTATCAGCTATTTCTAATATTACACCCATTAGTAGAAATTGGCCGAGAGTGGCATTAAAAAGAAATGAAACCTCACTAAATGGTGAAAAATGAAAATTAATTTCCGGGCACAACGTTGCTTGTCTAAATATAAATAAGAAAAGCTCAAGGCTTATGTCTGTCGTCGTCCTGTCGCTTCATAATATCACTGTATTGTTGACACCGCGCGCACCATTCATCCGCCATTTTCGCCCGCCATTTTAGAAGCGAAAGCGCGGGAAGCTTCTGTCATGGCGCCGAAAATAATTAGATTTCTCTCGTGAATTCTACGTTTCGTATGTATTTTAATAATTATTTCTTCGGCTTTGTATGAGACTAAAAACTTTAAATAAAATAAATGTTCTTATTTAGTCCCCACGGTAAATATGTTGAGCCCCTTGCGAACGCAAATTGATATTAATTATATTAGAGCGGACTAACCCCGTATGTTTTTCTTTCCAATCAAGTTTTGTTGGTTCTTTGCCACCGCATTCTTTACTCTATGACACTGTGTTACAATCTGTTTTCATATTTTATCTGTGCAAAAAATAATTTGTCAAATGTCGGCTAATTCTATTTTCAAATTAATTTAAATTTTGTGGCTCTGAAGGTACCTATTTAATTCAATTACCTACATTTAAATTTGTAACGTTAATACATTTCTATAGGTATAATATATGTTTTCAGTTTGATATATTATAGGCACCTACAAGAAATACTTATTAAATAACAATATACTTATTAAAGTAATAGGTATTATATATAGATTATGTGGATGTAAAATTTAGCGTAAGTAACGTGATCCAAATCGCGCCTAAAAGTTAGTATCTACATTCTACATACTATTACGAAAATGTGATGAGAAAACTTTTCCAATTATTATAGATATGGACAGGAAAAACGTATCAAACCCAATAAATGTTGTTACTTGTAACTAAAGCGTTTATTTATATATTTTCCACTGCATTTATTATTGAAGAAGTATTTCATTTTTCGTGTTAAATATATAGGTACATTCGTTTTAAATATATGTTCGTGATTTATCGTGTTCTATAAGAAAATATGCATATTTTCTTATACAACGCTGTATGTGTAGATAGGTATTATTTATAAACTTTGACTATTTGTTGTTTGTTTCATTTTTACCTACCTAATACTTATATCACGTACGTTATATGCGTAATTGATCAACTTTCAGACAGTTTCCAATATTCAAAAATAAATAAAACTGCAAAATTTTCTTGTTATGCCGGCGACTTTACACTTTATAAAATTTTATACACATTGTATTTCTCTTGAATGAAGCCTACTTTATAAATTGATTTAGTTCATCGACGATTATATTATACCAAATTTAGCACAGTTTGTTTAAAGCTTTCATATTTGACTCCATAAGTAGACATCAATACGAAGCGATCCTCCACGGAATCCTTTTGATAATTTATCTTTTCATTACGACAGCTAATTAAGGTAAATACGTTTAAATTATTCATTAATTTTATGTCATTAATGATGAAGATGTGAATTTAAAGCCAATGGAACATTTTCAGCTTGAATCTAAATGTTATATGGAATACATTCATGAAGATTGAATAAGTATGCAGTTTAAACTCTTTTATCATATTCCTTTGAGTAATTTACTAGGAGCAGGAGGTTAGCTGGTTTAGGTTGCGAAGTTCCTAATATATGTGGATATTTAGTTGACTTATGATATTTGTATCAACGGAAATGGGATTATTAGATAAATGATACAATATTTTGGTTGTAATAGGTATGGCATAAGCCATATGAAAAAGAAGTTTCTTCTACTACTTATAATAAATATCACAATGCACAAAAGAATTATAAAATAAATAGACAACAAAATAATTTAAACAAAATCACCAAATCGCTGAACACGAGCTATTTTTTAAGTGTATGATAAAAAATAAACATGAAACAAGCATTTATAACATTTTAAAAATATCAACAAACGATACAACGAACTACAAAACCGATTTCGTAAAATAATCCTGTATTAGTTTAATTAATTGACGCATCTGTGAAACCTGTCTTACAACCAAAGGTAACGGGACCAGGCTATATGGCCTCCCCCCCTCCCGCTCCACCGCCGGTATAAGACGAGAGAGGGGGTGATGAATGAACATTCAGGGGTCTCGTCTGTTTGGACAGCTATATTTCCGACTGGCGGTTGGAGATGATTTTGGTGTTTGGTGTGAATGAAAAGTTTATGGTAATGTGTCGATTTTAATGGGATAAGTTGATATTTGGAAATGTGTTTAGGTATGTGTTAAGCGATCTAAAGACTGGTTTTCTAAAGGGCAACGAAATGAACTTTTGGTTTTCTCTTGGTGTATGTTTTTAGCAATATTCAAAATTTTAATCCAGGTAGATAATGCTTCTTTTCTAAAGAAATCAAGAAGCTTAAAAAAATAGGAAACCGCTCGTCTACTAGCAATATAAAGAGAATAATTATTGAATTCTGAAACGTACAATTAATAACTTCTCCTATAATATTAACACAATTAACAACAATTAAAATTAGTGTTATAAAACTAATTAATAAATATAAAGTCGATAAAATCGCTATCGCTTATGACTTGTCACTTATAGATGTAACCAAGTGATACGACGTGAAAATCCGATCGCGGTTGAGACTAGCAGCTAATTAGTAAAGTCAAGATCCACTTGTCACACGCTACATCTTATGGATTAAACAGTTTGTATGTCTTTGCAGACTGTCGGAATTGCTTGTCCGTTAATGATGAGATTATTTGGAAATATAGTTGTGATTTAACTTGTTTATGATTTATTACAGTGTTAATGCGTTACAAGATTAATTTGTAGATTTGAGTTGTGTACAAACACTTATTGTTATGAGTTTTATGAACCATTCTAATCGTTAGGTATATAATATTTTATAATTTATACATACAATTATCTTATAAAAGTACTTTATACGTTTTTGTGAAATTGTTTACGTAATTCAGAAGTTACCTTTTCTGATCATTCATCTGTCCTTACCACCCTTACCACTGAACCAAAAACCAGGCCAACTAAACTTAAAAAAGACGCTCATCCAGAAATAATAACCAATGTTAAGCACATAGTACAAGTTCTCTATGTTAAGCACAAAATTACGCAATGCCCTGTTAAGCAATAACAAGTGACCGTTGACCCGAAGGACACTCCACTATGAAAATAACTTCAAACGACATGAGACATAATCTGGGGCATGAATAATTTTGCGTTAAAAATATCCTTAAAATTATGGAACCCTCTTAGAACAGGAATTTTGCTGTTTATTTTCCAAAAAAAAAAAAAAAACATAGACTTTTCGGAATATGTACGATATTTATTGCATCACGTCAAGATTCATTTTTGAAAAGGACATAATATAATTATCATGTACTATTTCTTATGTTTTAATCTGTAATAGTCGTTTGGAAATAAAATGCAATAGGTACTTATATATACAGAGACAAAATGTCAGGTTTGGGTAACACATTGTGTTTTTTTTTGCAATATTTTAATATTAAATAAATCAGAAATATATCAATCCCTTTATCCATTTAAAATAAACCAACAGTCACTTCGACTTAAATAACCCACACTCTTTTATAAACTATTAAACATTAAACACGTAAACCTAAAAATACCAAATCGAAAGCCAATAACACTCAATACAAGGGATTAACAGCGAATTTTCAAACCCTTTTCGTATCTTCATTAATTGTTAAAGTCCCGGGAAGCCATAAATCTAACACCTGAACATTGTCCTGTGCTATAAATTACCGACCATGATAGCAGATAGACCTGTTCAAACTTTAAATTGAAATCTTTAGCTCTAACTTGGTATTATGTGCTAATACTCTTCTTCTAATCTCTAATACTCTTTTGTGGACCATTATCGTGGTAGGTTTTTGTAGGAATCTATTTTATTTTATTACGTGTGCTTTATTTATCTATGCAATTACCTTCATTATGTTTTAATACTGAAGTTTAAAGCACTCTCCGGTTTGCTTTAAATAATATTGTAATTAAACTTACAAACAATAATTTACACGAATTAAATGTTTATTACAATATAAATACAATATAAACATTTAATTGTATTTACATTTAAATGTAAAGTAAGTAAAAATTAACAAAAACACTACATAGTTAAAGCACAATCGTCACATATCTCATTCATATTTAACTATGACAAGAAAACTCTCTTACAAAATACTATTACCTAACAAATTATTTTTACTATATTCCCAATTAAAACATACCTCGCAGACCTATCATACATTAAATTACATTTCCCAAATTAATTATACACTAGAGGACACAAAGAATAATTCCTTTGCAAAATCACGATTTATAAATATTTGGCAAAACGTAGCCAAGGTAAGGTAATCAATCAGCCACCGTCCCCTAATGATGATCTCCTGGGAACACTCCCTAATTGTTGATGCAAGTCTTGTTGCTACTCGTTTATTTTGTTGCTAACGATGTTGTCAAATTATCTACTTGGTTGATGATAAAGCAGTATTACTTCCAGTATAGAAAAGCAACGACGATAGCTCTGTCTTTTTTTCTCACTGGAATTTATACTGCTATGAGACATCATGTTAATGTCAGGGTGCAATTGTGTATATGTTTGAAAGGAAGTTTTCAAATCTTCATTTAATTTGTAGGTATATGGGATTGTTTGTGAAATAGTATGTACATGTAATTTATTCACTGATGTGATTTCTTTAGTTTTTGAAGTGAAAACTTATTTAGCGGCGTTGAGCACTTTTTCTGTAATGGGTATAAAATCTTAAACTCGCGTCAGGACACGTGACCTGATCGAAAAAGCGTAAGACGGATACCATTCCAAAATATCAAACATGCTCAACGTTAATAATGAAGTTTTCACTTCTGCCGGCACTCCCGGAGTGCAACCCGTCTTTTTTTAACGTAGATTTTACTCTACATTTTTTCGTAGCTTAGCTACGCCTATTCGTAGCGCTTCTTAAGTATGTTCATTGTTCAACTATAGAGTTCGTACGTTGATTCTTTTTAAATTTTTATGGATGGTATAACATAATAATAAATTAATAATAATTCAAACAAACAGAAGCATTGAATTAAAAAAGGGTAATCAGCAAACTTCACACTACTGTATAGGAGAGAACAGGCACAGATTAGTGAATAGTTAATGCCATGTGCCTCGTATTTAAAGTCTTAAATCATCCTACTAAAATATAAATGCGAAAGTTTGTGAGGATAGATTACTTTTTTAAGAAAATACTACTGAACCGATTACAATGAAATTTAGCACACATATAGATGGTTACTTGGATTAACACATAGAATAGGTTTTATCCCGGATATCCCACGGGAACGGGAACTATGCGGGTTTTTTCTTTGAAAACGCGGACGGAAAGCCAGTACATTATAATTTAAATTTTACGACTGCCACTTATAATGAGCTAAAGGCATCCATTTAGCAATTTAAATAGTAATAAGAGGAACAATATATAATAACAAACCAAATCAAAGCCTCAGGAAGTCTTTGTGTATCCGCCATAAATCCTGTTGCCTCTCGCACACCGCTAGGCGCTAATTGTGCAAGTTTTCTCAACCTACCCTCAAAGGGTTGGCTTTTGTCTCCTTTGTATAGTCTGTGGACTATTAAGTACAGGTGATAGAGATTCGCTTATTACGTAGTATAGTGAGGAGATTATGAAAATTGTTTTTTTTTTTAAATATAGGCATTAAAGATATGTGCCAACATGTTAGATACACAAATTATCATTCAATTTTATTTTATTAAATAATATACTATTAGGATACGTAACGTAAAACCAATATTTTAAGAGAAAGAAATAAAAATCCTACCATTTTTTGTCCTACTATTAATGGAAAGGTGTATCATTCCAAGTAATTTATTGTATGTCACTCAATTACACTAAACGGATGCACAGATTTAGATAAAATTAATTGCAAATCACAGATCCCTGGAATATACGATGACACATAAAGTTTTTATACGTCGGTAAAAATCGCGATCGTCAGCTTTAGTATATACGAGCATTTTATCCATCTAACACCATTTTATTGGCTAGTTATGTTAGAATACTGGGAATAAAATTACCTCTATACTAGTTGGAAACTGTGGATTTGCTCATAGTCTACGCAGAAACATAAGTAAAGTTATAGGGTAGTTTATGTTATTTAATAAAACGTCATAAAAGTATACACATGCACACTACAATTAGAAACTTTAACAATACACAACAAATAATATAACAACAAACAACAACTTACATATGATAAGTAAAAATACGTTCGTTTTACAACAATACACGGCAAATAATAAATATAACAACAAAATACAGCTTATATAAAATAAGTATAGAGTAAAAACGACCGCTTACCGCCCTTTTGTAGACCCAGTGGTCGAGTAGTTAGTGACCCTGACCTGAACTATATTGTAACATCAATCTCGACCACTTGAAACACGTTCTATGATGCACATTGTTTTATTTTTTTATTAACTGGCTGTATAAAATGTACCTATGCATTAAAAAAATAAATTTAAAAAAGTTTTTTTTTAATCGATTCCGAATATAAATTTTGAATTTGACAGAAGAATACGCTTCGAATCGACAACCTCTGATTTTTTTTTTCAATTATTTCAATGAGCGAAGACTTCTTGCCAGTGTCAAAAAACCTCAAGCATCAATTAAAAAAAAGAAACTATCCCAACTGGCCAGTACTTGACATGAGTTTATTATCCAAAGAGTATCATCGCTCATCTATTACAATGATATATATAAGCGTGTTTATGTAAATCACTAACTACTGAACTGAGTGTCGTATTACGATTTAAATTATGATGGATGGTGGATTCGTGTGCTGTAGCCATGGTTTCTAGAGCAAGAGATAATTTATTCTTGGGTTATAAATTATAGTAGTGATATTGACTTTTGAAAGTTATAATATCGAAAGTAGAATGAAACAGTATATATTCTTTGTTATTTAACACGAACAATTACAACTATAGTGCACTTCTATGTACCTTTACCTTTATTCTAGGTCGGTCTTATCGGTTTTCTGAATGATATTGCGTGACATTTATTTTTGTGAAAATATTATATAGGAATATAAATTACCATATTTTAATATAATCGTGAATCGTAATAATTGCTTAGGTATATACTTTAATATTTGTTTGTAGATTGATAGGTATCAATACCTACTTAGATGGCAAACCCGTGATTTTATTATCAACATCATATTTGTAAGCAAACCATATGTAATTCTCCAGCACTTATCCCAAACAAAAAATTTAAAAATTAAATATAGCTTCGAACCTACATCTCATCCTCCATGTAGGTAGGTCCACTGCACCACGTAATACAAAAGGATTCATACATCCATAGTCCATACGATACCTATTTTTAGTGACGCGCAGATATACATTCAATTCCCTTAAAAGCTAAATCGGATCTCATATCATTTGATTCTATTCATCAGTCAGCGAGTGAAGATGATAGATTATTTATAAATAAAAGAGTATTGCTGTTTTGCTTTACTTTTTAAACTGCGATGGGGTTGTGTTTTATGTGTCTTTTTGTATCGCATAAAATGAAACACTAGAAAATACTAGGTTAAAGGAAGCTATGAAAAAATAGGTAGTGTTTATTGGATGTCGTTGGAATTGTCTTGATAATAAGTCTAGGATAAATGTAGGTATAAGCACATAACTAAATATGTTCTGTAGACAGATTCAGTAGTTATAAATTATAATTTAGCTTGTTTTGTATATGGATAAAAAGTGATTTTCTATTTCAGGCTATAATGTCAGTCCAAATCTCACAAAACATAGGTACCTCTATCCATTTAAACTTTCACACTTTTAAAACAATAGGATGGAATTTAAATGTCTTACAGCCTACTATTAATAACTATGTTTATAGCACTTTATATGTCTTGTTTTTGCACAAATTTTAATAATTTTCATCAAACATTAGGTTCATTCGAACCCACTACCCAAAGTCACAACTCAACACATGTAATAAATATTTATGGCTACAATTATAACTATGTAATTCATTTACACAGTAATTCACAATTACACCGTAGAACCGTGAATTTGAATTAACGTGGACATTTCATTAACTTTTGACTAATGAACCGGAAAGAATAGCGTTTTATTGTCTAATTTTATAGTAAGTTAAATACAATTTTTTGGTTAAAAGAATATTTTGAAATTAATGAATGTTTTCATACGGTAAGTAGGTACTAATTTTTGAAACAGATATTTCCCATGAAATTCTAAAATAATTCGAAATTACTTAAACTTTTCTTTCCTGTAGGTATGTATTATAATTCTAGATAATAATAAATATTACAACCTACAAATCGAGATTTCTTCAATCAGAAAAATCTTGTTTATTATCAGCAAAATAACACGAAAAACATATTTATTTTTCTTATAACCATCAAATATAAACAAAAAACCTATTTACCTTACAGACAAAGAATTAAGAGCACTAAAGCAAGCATCGTCTAAATAAGTGAAATAAAACCGAGAGATTAATCGTAAAATTTCATATTTCAAGATAATATTATCATTTGAAGAGACGTATGGTACATTAACGTACCAGAATGCTGTAAAAATTCCATTAAAATAATGTTTCGGGTAATTATAAGTTTATTCTAGTCGTAAAACGGTCCGTTTGATGGAAGAGTACAATGCCCTGTGTATTTGTGTTTAAACGTATTTATTTTAGGTGTTTGCAGAAATATATTTAAGAGAATGCAATACTTATTTGAATACTAAAAATAAAAGGAATATATACCTATTTATTAATCCAATGAAAATTGTTTACGTTACAAGTATTATGTACCTTGATATTTTTCTCGTAAACATAAACTATGCTCTTCATATTTATTAAATTGTATTTTTTGTTTGTTTCAGGTAAATTCGCGAAACGATTTAAAAACTTAACTGGTCTGGTATATCCTATTATTCTCCTACATCTGCGCTGAAAACCTTAAAGTGGTGACATAAATCAGAAACGGCGGCAAAGCACAGATAAATGCAGCGGTCCTTATCTCTGCACAGACTGCATAAACGACTGTCATCGAGCAAAAAGGCTTTAAGCTGTCAAACGCCACACCCAGCGATCATTACTGTTTTCCCCGGATCCGCCCGGATAGCCCGCGTTGCGGTTAGACCACGCCATTAATTCACTAAACTCGACGGTACAAATTATCGCAATCTGATACGTAAAAATAATAGGAATATTAAGCGAAACATCGGAAATATACAGCAATTTCACGGAATAAAAATATTTAAAATACACCCGGCCCGCCCACTACGTAATATAGTGGTCACATTAAACGAGTTCCTTCTACTATAAACAACGCGCACCTATAATAATTATGGCGGACGAAATTTCTCTTATCACGCTCGTATTTCACCAAAGAGCCTAGAATTACTCATGAATAGAAAATACTTTCGCCTCAAACAAAAAGAGAAAGATTTATTTCTTTCGACACGATTAAGTAATAATTACACGGTTAGATGTTGTATTATTTATGACAGTAGGGAAATAATGTTCAGTTACGTTCCTTTAAAATACCGGCTTGATGTTTTCGCCATTTTAACAATTAGAAAATATTTTTCGTAAACAAATTTCTTATAATTGATTCTAAGAACTGCTATACAATGTTGTTTAAATAACATTTTTACGAACGATGTTAAAGTTAGGAGGAAAGTGTAAAAGAATCTTCGAAGAAAAGCGTAGAGCACATAATTCGGTTATAAGAATCGAAAACATTGAAACAGATGTTCCGCTGCTAATTTCTGAACGATCTTACTCGACTCGATACAAAATCGAGTTTGTTAGGTTTTATTGCTGTAGTGATCATGTTCTTTCTTCAATGAAATGAATTTTGATTCGTATGGTTTAGATGTAAAAATATTTTTATTATTATAATACACAGACGAAGCTATTTAACACTATCCTTATTGTGGTATGAAATGAAATGAATTTTAACTATTAATAACGTTAATTTCTCTTGAAATATGTAATTATCATACATCTATAAGATTGAAGTAAGAAAATAAAGTACTCATAGCAAATATAATAGTTCAAACCACCACCCACCTTACAAACCTGTACTCACCCTAATAAAACACGTATATTTTGTGTAACGTGGGTATAACGTAGCTCCTCTATCCATTGAAAATTTCATTTTATTTTTGTATCATAAAGTACGAACCCCTCGCACGCTGAAAGGATTGGAAATAAATCCTTATTGACAGACGGGTTGAGTGTATTTTTCTTTGCGCTGACGCTGCGTCTCGCTAATGTGTGAAATAATATTTTGAGATAGAGCCTACGGCGAGTGTCGCGTGTACGTTGGGGTAGCAATCCTACGATACTGTAATTCAATTCAGTGTACCCCAGGGTAGGAAGGTAAGCGTTGATGTATAATTTATAACGCACATGTAGACGAGACAAGGAAAATTGTTGGCTTATCAGGTTGGCTCAAATTACGCCTTGTTTTTGCGTAGTTTTGTGTTCGGCAATTGGAGGGGACTCATTCATACCAGTAACTCTGGAAATGATTCATATTAAGTCAAAAGGTTAGGTTTGCTTGAATTTTTACAATAATAAAATTTATCGACGCTTCTTCGACAATGTTTATTCTTCTACATTTAAAGTGTAGCTATTATTTTAAATAATTTATTCTTGTTTTTGGATTAGACTTGATTGTGGAAGTGTCGGTTTCATAAAAATCATGAGAAATCCGTCAATTAGTTTGAAAGCTAATAGACTACAGGCCCGTGTTGAAAAAATTATGGGTCATTTGACCCACCAGGTGACCTATCTAGAACGATATAAGAGCATAAAATAATAAGATTCAGCACTATGACGTCACTTGTAAGCTGTCCACCTGAGTGCAGATGAGAATTCGAAGGTTCAGGTAGAGATTTTCTCCCCTTGTCTCCATGATTTTTGTACGGCGTTGCGGAATAATGGCTTAAAAGCAGTATAAAAATAGTATGACACAGATGCCGTACAAAAATGGTGGTCCACAAAGTCGGAATTTATTTTTATTTTTCGACAGTTGCCGGGGTAAATTTGGTCATTTGATTTTGTACGGCATCTGTGTCATACTATTTCTATACTACTTTTAATCAATTATTCCGCAACGCCGTACAAAAATCATGGAGACAAGGGGAGAAAATCTCTACCTGAACCTTCGAATTCTCATCTGCACTCAGGTGGACAGCTTACAAGTGACGTCATAGTGCTGAATCTTATTATTTTATGCTCTTATATCGTTCTAGATAGGTCACCTGGTGGGTCAAATGACCCATAATTTTTTCAACACGGGCCTGTAGTCTATAATTGACAAGCGCCATATTTCATTTGTTAGCTGTATTAAACAGATCATTAGGGCCGTAAGAGCGAGCGCCCACGAGCAACTTTGTCTCCGCAACAATTTTGTCTCCGCAACTATTTTGTCTCTCCAGCCATGGGCTAGTATGAAAGTGCGCGTACGTAGCGACGCAACTCCCGGGAGACTTTTTTGTCCGCGGGTTCGGAGACAAGCCCGCGACGCAACTGTCGCCCTATCTATTGGTTTCAATGCAAGTGCGCGCACGGCGACAAAAATGTTGCCTGTCGACGGCCGCCGGCCAGTTGCCGCGTAACCAGCGTAGCGATAATACGTATTTATGTCAACGTATTTATTCTCGTACACAGTAGTTTTAACCGACTTCAAAAAAAAGGAGGAGGTTATCAATTCGGCCGGTATATTTTTTGTATGTATGTATACCAATTACTCCAAGGTTTCTGAACCGGTTTACGTGATTCTTTTTTTTTTAATGCGGAATGGTGTGGAATTGGTCCCATAAATTTTATTCGGATAAGCCCAGTAGTTTTTATTTTATGAGCATTTTTGTCTGGTCTCGATGACTTAATTGAAATGTAGCAAGTAACTTTGATTCATTTCCAGGTAACCGATTGAGCTGAAATTTTGTATACGCATGTAAATTGGATAACGATGAAACATTATTATGACATAGAGCTGATTTGATGATGGAGTCGGAAGGTGGTCATAGGAACTTAGTAATATATTGACTCAACTTTATCGAGTTTGGGCTCGTTTGATTCGTGTTGAAAAATACACTAAAAAGTATTAAATAAAAACTAATTTACTTTTTACAATTACGATTACATATCTATACTAATATTATAAAGAGGAAAGGTTTGTAGGTATGTATGGTTTTCAGTTTTCACGCATAAACTACTGAACCGATTACAATGAAATTTAGCACACATATAGAGAGTAACTTGGATTAACACATAGGATAGGTTTTATCCCGGAAATCCCACGGGAATGGGAACTATGCGGGACAAGAGCACAGACCACAACCGTCTCTTCGAAAACCATGTTGATAAATGAAGAAAATTTTAAAGAAAAAGTTGCGTTGCTGTCGCTTTCGTGAGCGCATCGTTCAAAACTTTGCGAGGAGACAGCGACAGAGACAAAATAGTTGCCGGGCAACTAAGTTGCTCGTGGGCGCTCGCTCTAACGAGGCGCCAAGACAAAAGATAAAGCCTCAATAGAAATCGATCGGCCATAAAGCGACCATAAACAAGACGACAGCGGCATCAACGTCCATAGATAAGAGAACGATTTGAAACGAATGAAAATTTTTCTTCACTTTCCTAGTGTAAAATTTATAGTACGATTCCTTACAATGATAGCGAGATTAGCTTGTCCTTTCAAATAAGATTGGAATACGAATTCTTGAAGATATATCCGTACTGGCACAAAAGAATTGGCGCGATATCGCGCGCTGTCATGTGTCGGCCATGTTGGTTCCCACCAAACGTTCTGAAATCGAACATCACTCGAGGGACGTCTTCGATTCGTGCAATTCAAAATTCAACTTCGAACATTTGTATTCTATTATCGTTTGGGAATACGGCTGTATTTTAAAATGTGTAAATAATATGGCCGTGCTGCACAGGTGTTCGATTTATTTTTCTATTTTTACCAGTAGCAATTTCTTTCTATTATTTTTATAATATCTTTAATACCTTTAAACAAACAATCCAAAAATTACAAAATAAATAATAACCTACATATAGTTATCAATAAAACTGTAAAAACATGAAACTTATCGCACTAACGCGCGACCTACGAAGCCTACATTATTCAAATAACCTCGAACAAGCAAAAAGTATAAAAACAGTAATCAAGTTACATTCCTACCACATGTAAGTTTGTAACCACGCTCGCGTGACACAAAGGTATAAAAAAATTACCGAATTTGATACGTTTACCATCTCTATCTAAATTGCTGTAAAATTTTACATTTACACACACAGTAAGTAATT
Source organism: Colias philodice (assembly GCF_061535455.1). NCBI lineage: Eukaryota > Metazoa > Arthropoda > Insecta > Lepidoptera > Pieridae > Colias > Colias philodice. The sequence goes on along the minus strand of NC_143109.1, from coordinate 3,512,885 downwards.
AATATATTTTATATTTTGTAATGAATTAAAATTTAGCTTTTAAATTATACATAATATGTTTTGAAATCCTATAAAAACTTTTAACAATTCGTCTTTCAATAAATTCCCGTTGTGGATTTAGATCAGATTTAATCTAGGTTTTAATGAAATTTAGAATAAAAACAAAAGAGAGAGCATTTCCCATTGTCCCCTTTCTTATGCTAAATAAAAGATTTGTGAAGCTACGCAATATTTCCTTTGTATCAATTTGGATCCATGGTTTGTTTAAATTAAAATGTACGAAATAGACAGTTTATGATAAAGAGACAAAAATAAATTAATTATTATTAGGGCCGAAGTATTACACAATAATATTAAAATGTCACGTAAACTGTCAAATACGGGATACAATTAGAATACGTTTTTATAATGGTAGTTTTATACATTATTCGACGAATAAGTTTTAACCAAGGATTGAAAAATCAGCCCTTAGTTGCATAGGTGTTAGTTTATTATATTAAGGAAATTAAACTTATTAAAATAAGCTAAACCTGCAACATAAGAGGATTTTAGAAATTTTAGGAAGAAGAATATAAAATTAGAGAAATGAATGAGAACCTTATCAAAATATGTACTTCTAAATATCTATACTCTACACCATACAGTATAAGCATTTATAAATATTTTGATACTAGCTTTCCACCCGCGGCTTCGCCCGCTTTGTCTAAAACCTAATAAATTATATACTAAAACCTTCCTCTTGAATCACTCTATCTATTCATCAAAAGAAATCAAAATCCGTTGCGTAGTTTTAAAGATTTAAGCATACATAGGGACAGAGAAAGTGACTTTGTTTTATACTATGTAGTGATACCTACTCAATACTCTATAATCTTTTGAATACAAAGAAGATTGCTAAATACTATTTCCAGTACATAAAATAAAATCATTATTTCACGAAACAAGCATAAATCGTACATCGAGACAGTTTAACTGATATCTATCAAAATCAAGGGCTGGAATACATTAGCAAGGTTCAAAGCTTCCGAATTGTTCTCTGACCCAGAATGATATTAACTTTTATATTTCTAGTTTCATGTAATTTTCCCTTTTGATACAATTATTTGCTATTTATGTAGATCACTAATTTATGTATATTTCTCTATTCAGTTTTCTTTACTTAAAGTTTACTGAAAAGAAACATAACACGAAGGAATAAGTATTTTTATTTTTTTAATAATATCAACTAAAATAGTAGATTAATAATAGCTTGGTGGAAAACTTTCAGACTATGAAATATGAGGCTTAAATTGGGATCTAATTGTAAATTAAATTATGAATATTCATAAGACTTAGTTCTAAATTTAGGCTCTTGTAACAAAAAATTAAAACAATTCAAAGTTTGCGCAAAGGGTAAAATAATTAGTTTATTAAGTACTTTTTAATTTGTTCAAAGACAACTTTTATTAACTGGAAAAAAATTAAGTGCTCGCTTCATATAGCAACAGATAAAATATTGGATACTCCAAACATCTCAGTGCGCCGTTAAACCTTTTTACGTGAAATTCTTTTGAATCTGTGCACAAAATGGCGTCTCACATTCCCGCCATTTCGCGCGCTTGTCGCCGGTCACGACATCGCCGAGACTGCACACGCTGGTGTGAAAATGGGATATAATTTCGGTGAAATAATCAAAAACTGGTTCGCGTGCCCAACGGGCATTAGCGGAGCCCTACCTACCTGGAGCATGTTAATGTTGCCAGGTACAAGGTAATGAGCCGGGGAAAATTGTGCTGCCATAAAAATAATTGTGTTCTACCCTCAGGTTCTTGTGGTGTTCGATTAGTAGGACTACATTATGGGGCTGCTAAAGTGTTTCCCTTTTGTATTGAATAGCGTACCATAATAATACAGCCTATTCGCTGTTATGGTATCGTGTTGTCTGCAATTTTACATTGTGTTCATCATGTGGATAAATAATAGGATCGAAATTCGAAATAGCTGCATTTATACCCTGGTGCTTTACAAGTATTAACATTAATTGAATACCGCGTGTAATGTGTATACTTTAGATTTATCAATGAACATAGATGTTTAAAGTCATTTACCTAGAGGTGCATTAGAACAATGCTTTATATTTTTTGTATTATCATGTTTTAAAATAGTCCACAAATAAATTGTACTGTTGATTTAGCTGAAGCAAACTAGAGCATTTCCATTATTCCCACTGAAACTAACCATTCACAGTAATTGACATAAAATGATTTACAAGTCGTAAACGCCATAAAAATCATTTGGTCCGTGTCGGTCTCACATCCGACGAACGATAATAAACAGAGCTGCGCCCCATCAAGCGAACAGTAAATTCAGAAAACAATCAACCAAATAAACAACCGAAAATAACTTAAGGAACGTTCTCGAAAGACTAAGTATTGGAACGTAAAAGTCAACTCGGTAAGCAAACACATAAATCGAAGTCCAACTTTAACGGTGCTTTGCTGAGTCGCTACTTGCTGAACTCGATGCTAAGTCGACTCTGCTGAAATTATGTAACGCAAATTTCGGATAAATACATTCATCAATCAATTAAACGCAAGTAAGAGCATTGAACACACATCAAATATAAAACTATATTGAATAATATACAATCTAAATATATATAATAGAAAATAAATAAATAAATAAATTTAACGTAGTTTGCCATAAGGAGTTATATTATAATACCTTACAATGCCTTTTCCGACTGTATCTGTCATCTAATTATCTAATAGTTTTACATAGCAACACTTGGGATAAAGTCTACTATTTAAAAATATTATGTATAATTAAATAATTCTCCTATAACTCTAATTTCAATAACCAGCAAGATTGACCTAAACTAATTAATCACTATAAAGATCTCGACAGCAACTCGTTTGAAAATAACAAACTTATAGTAATCCCATTTCGTACAAACCACGCCAATATTTTACTTTAGCACATTTTCCAACTTGTTTAATACGATTAACATAAAAGTACAATAGTTGAATAAGAAAACACTAATTTAATTAGCAAATGCAGTGAAAGGAATTTATTGGAAAGCAATTTGTTTTTTATATTCAAAAGTAACCATAGGTAAAGCATGTTGATATCTTATATAAATATCGATGAATTTACTTTTAAGATAAAAACTGTTCCAATCCTGAGTTAAATTATCCCACCATGGGATTAATAAATATCCAAACATACATAATAATAGCTAAATATACGATATATCCCAACATCATTATCAATTTGTATTCATTAATTAAAATATAACTGAAATGTTCAATGTTCGTCATTAATTTTACCTTATACACATAAAGTAATTATAAAATTAAATCACAATATAATATAATTTGCTTACCAAGTAACGGATTTGATTAAAACTCTAATAACTCATGCGAAATTTGTCTTAATTACTGTGCATTAAGATTTAATTTATGGAAAGCGACGGCAGAACGAATATGACAAATGATGGCTGTAATTTATTTGATGTAACTTTGACGGGGAGATAATTAAGTTGAGGAAAGTTAAGATTATGACAAGCGTGCCGGCCGTGTATGACCATCGCATGAAACAGGGATCTGAATTTATAACAAATTTAATTTGAATAATAATACACACAATATATTTATTTTTACAGTAGGTATACGGAAGCCTGAATAACCATTTATATCTGCATATTATTTCAAATATCTATTTTTTTTAAATCACTTACACTTATTTTAACCAAAAGCATAAAATATTATTTCCCACTCAATCGACGTTACCTACAATATTAAAACCCCCTCACAATGACACTGTAACATTTTTCATATTACTCCTGTCGGGGGTTGATTATTCCCCGCCAATCAGAGCCTGGGATTCATTAATCACAATACTTGATATTAATTGAACGAGACTACAGGAATTACTGGCCCGAAAAGTATTGAACTTAATGAAATTAAAAGATCGAGTGTTCTTTATTAGACGGAGCCTGCGACTTGTGAAATTACAAATTAAGAGTTCATAACGCGACTTATGTTATTAATAACGAATTACTTTATTAAATATTAATTTATGTTTAAGTACCAAAATTTAAAATTTTTACTCATGAAACATACTAAGTGCTTTTTACTGTAAGAGATACTTTTTATCGTTATTACGCGATAAGATTAAAAGCATTTTAGTGACCCATTCGTATAATAAAAAGCCTGTTATCAATGGTTTTAAATTATAATTTAACAATCGGAAAACAATTAACATAAACACAGGACACGGTAAAACTCGTTATTAATTCCAAAGTTAATTCGCACGATGGATTGCTATTATTAAATCTGAAATTATAATCAAATTCAGAATAACCCAACAACAATTGAAACTAAATCCCAACCGTGTAATGCCGACATGGTCTTAACGACCCGTCTACCAAAATTTGCAATAACCGTAATAAATTACAACCCAATCCAAGTTAGTCTAATAAGACGCGCTGAGGCTTTTGGCGCCGATTCGGAATCCAGATTCCACAGAACACAGGATAATCATTAATTTAATCGAGTTTGGGTACACTTTCGGTTATATTAAATGGAAATGTCAAGTTATATTAATACAAATTTATACAGATATTGAAGAAACCGCCCTAGAGAAACATCTTTGATTTTTGTTAGCGCGATTATATTCGTATTCACAAAGTCATCGCTCGGTTTTCCTCACTTAAAATTGTTTCCATAATGAAACGATACGAACAAACAGTCAATTGTGTCGCTTTGATACAAGCACTCGTACAAATGTCCACAAATTCGCAAAGCTAAAAGACAATTAAAACATTTCACGCACAATTTCGCATCTGAAGCATCCACTCGGTTCGAACAATGGAACATCTCAAAAGTACAATTAAGCAAAAAATTATTCACGAAAAAGTCCATCAGACGAAAAATTATAGCTCTAAAACCATTACAACACATACTGCGGTGCATTCAAGCGGTGAAGAGTAGGGGAGTCGAGTGGGAGGGGGCTCAGACGAGGGAGTAATCCCATAATTATCGGCTTAACTCGAGACGACGTTCGCAGGTGGGTACTGCAAATGCTCAGGTGTGCTTTACGTATTTCAGGGTTATGTTGACAAATGCTAGATGATAATTGATTTATGTGGGATTTGGCGAGCGCCATCTGTTTGGAAAAAGGAGGGTCAAGTTTAGGGTTAAGTGCTTGCTAATGGCATGATTTTATCGGTGTCTGGATTTGTGTGATTGAATAAGATTACACATATGCTTAAAAATAGTACATGTACATATCAATACTTATTTCAAAGACAAATTTTGTTGAACGCAAAAAAGCTACATTTTAAAATATTTGCGACATGTAAATTATACAGTTACCTACATAGATATTGAATGCATTCATTTGGCTTTCATTTTTTCGTTATCAATAAAATTACAGTACGTATTTAGTATTTACCCGATATCAATGATATTAATAAACACAAAGAAGAGATAGACTAATGTTATTTCAGTTGCCATGGCAACAAAACTAATAGGAACATCAAAAGTTATAAAACATCGACGGTTTTATTGTATTCGTGATCGCGGCATTCAACCAAAGCTCATTACGTGAAATTATTTCTGTAGCTACAGAGGTACATATAAACGAAATAATATTCAAATATTTAGATTAGTGCATGATAAATGGAACCTGTAATTTTAACCCGTACTATCCCCGGGCCTTTCAAACTTCGTTCTGAAAGCCTTTTGTTTTGGTTCTGTTAATGGAAACCATGGAAACTTAGTAAATTCAACGTGGTTTAAATGACCCGAGAATTTTATTATATTTATTGCTAAGGCACAAATGAGGGTTAAGTACCTTTCGTAAACATTTGAAATATTTAGTTTTATGTCGAAATTGCTTAAGAATATAAACTGGAATATGGAGCTTTGTCCTACGGAAGACGTAGATGTCATGGTGGATAAATTTTATGGTATAATTCATAGCATAATTAAAAAATGTGTCCCTGAAGTTAAGAGTTGTGGAAGTAAATATCCCCCTTGGTATTCATTTAGACTTATAAAATTACTGAATAAAAAGCATAACTTACATAAAAGAATAAAAAAATACAATAACCCTTTAGATAGAATTGAATTTAAATATTTGCGAAAAGAATCAATGTTGTTAACAAAAGAATGCTACACTAATTACTTAAAAAATATTGAAAACTCTATAAAGATCCATCCCAAATATTTCTGGACACATGTCAAAAACCTGAGGAAGGGAAGTCTTTCTTATCCTTCCACCATGTCACTTGGTAATGAGTCTAGTAATAACCCAAAAGATATATGTGATCTATTTGCCAAGTATTTCTCCTCTGTCTTCAATCCTACACAACACATGGACTACAAATCTATGTCTTCACCTAATGCATCCATCGTAGCTTCTGTGCTCAGTACATTTTCAATACCAGGTCATACAATTAAAAAAGCACTACTGGCCCTGGACCCGAGCAAAGGACCAGGTCCGGACAATATCCCGCCCATATTTCTTTCGCGTTGTGCAGACGGGCTGTCCGTTCCCCTGTCACTGATTTTCAATACCTCGCTAAACAATGGTTTGTTTCCATCAGTTTGGAAACAAGCTCGAATTGTTCCCATTTTTAAGAGTGGCAATCGTGACCTCATTTCAAATTATCGCCCAATCTCCATTCTTTCTACCTTGTCAAAGGTTTTTGAGTCAATGGTTTATGATGTACTCTACAAGCATCTTCATAGTCTTCTCTCTGATTCCCAACATGGTTTCATGGCTAAAAAGTCCACAAATACAAATCTTGTCTCATATGTAAGTTACCTTATTGAGGCAGTTGATCAGGGTTACCAAGTCGACGCAATTTATACCGATTTCTCAAAGGCTTTTGACAAGGTAAACCATTCAATTTTAGCACAGAAATTGGAACTGCTTGGAGTGTCTTCCACCGTCTTGAATTGGTGCAAATCATACTTAGATACCAGGCCATCATCTGTTGTTCTCAATGGTTGTCAATCAGAAAGTTATATTGCAACTTCAGGTATTCCTCAGGGCTCGAATTTAGGGCCCTTATTTTTCAATGTTTTCATTAATGATATGCCAGATGTGTTCAAACACTCTATTCCATACCTTTTTGCAGATGATCTCAAATTAATTCGCGTAATTCATTCAGAAACAGATCCAAATTTACTTCAATTAGATCTGGAAAAATTAAATGAGTGGTGTGTTTGTAATATGATGCTCCTTAATTGTGATAAATGCTACCACATAAAATTCACGCGCAACCGCAAGATCATAGAGTCTTCATACAATATTCACGGTTCATTGTTGCAAGAGGTTAAGGTAGTCCGCGATCTTGGAGTTTACCTTGATGCACAATTACGTTTTACATCTCACTACGACAACATATTGGCTGCAGCATATCGATCGCTTGGCTTCATCCTACGGTGCTCCAAAGAATTCAAGGATCCTAAAACAGCGCTTGTACTTTACAACAGCTTCGTTCGTAGTCGTCTGGAGTATTGTTGTACAGTCTGGAACCCAACTTATCAAACGCATATAAATCGGATCGAGCGCTTACAAAAATTACTGGTCCGTTGTCTAGCATTCAGAACTGGAATTGGTAAAACTTGCACAAGTTATTTGGACAGGCTCAATAACTTCAAGATGTTGAGCTTAAAAACTCGACGTACAATGTTAGATATAGTTTTCTTATATAAAATAATTAATAACAGTATTGATTCTCCTGAATTATTGGGTAGAATTTGTATTAATGTCCCCGCCAGGATCCCTCGATATCCCTGCGCTATACTCAGAACTCCTCCATTTCGAACAAACTTAGGGAAGCATTCCCCAATAGTTAGACTTACCCATGAGTACAACGTTGTTGCAGCAAAGTCGCGTGAAATTGATATATTTCACAATTCACTTGCGGTATTCAAGCGTATTCTTAATAATAATTTCAATGAAACATGTCAGCACAATAAATAAAGTGTAAATATGTAATAATAATAATAGTAAGTAGTCAGCATTAGTTTTTTAATAAGCAATATTAGTAAAAACGATATTATTGCAAATTTTGTTTTGGATCTACTTTGGATGCAGCATTTAAATTATTATTTAACTTTTTTTGGTGTATAATTGCAAACATTCCTGCATCAGAAATTGTAATTCATTTTTTTCATTTTTTCATTAAACTAACTATTGTTATCCGTTTAAATATACGATTGTTGTAATTTCCTATAAGTAAAGAAACATATATTGTTATTATACGATAAGCAATTTTAGTATTAAGAGTTTTTAAATTATGTTTTCTTTGTTGGAAATTCTTAATAAAAATAAAAATAAAAAATAAAAATAAATGAATTTGCTCAACTTTTATTCATTTAATTAATGTCTCTATTCTCTATTATCCACTTTAATTAAAATTAGTTGATGTTTTTGTCTAAACTAATTGTCTTTGAAATTTCAGAAATCGAAGGTAATAGAGTTCGTCTGGTATAAAAGGTTAAAACTGGTTCATTTGATCAATTACTGTTTATGCAAATTCTATCTGTCTTATTGTTCGTATTATATGTAACGAATTACTGACCCGCTTTTCATTTTTCAATGTAATAGGTACTTAGTGGTAGAATTGACAAGCATGTAAGGTTTACAGTTTAGTTTTTATGTATGTACAATTTACATGTACACTGACAGTTTCTTCATCTGTATTTTAATACAGTAGTTATAATACTCATCTACTTAAGAAGTTTTATTTTATTTCCCTGTAACACAATTATCAGGAACTAGTGTAGATATTGATCCAGTCTACAAACTGTCAAACTTCTATTTTATTAGCGAGCAATCGAACTGTGTCTGTGTGAACAGTAGGTAAATCTAACCAAACAATAAACTAATTAGCATAAAACAATTTCAAATGGAATAAGTTGAAATAATCCGTGACTTATACAATCGATTTGAACCGGATCATTACTAGGCACAGCTTAAAACGATTCCCGTGTAGCGACTGGGATAACGTATGGTCTATCGAATTTTAATACCGGATTTGCCTACTCTATGGCAATATCAATCTGCGAATTAGGCAAGCGATTTTAAGCTCTCAATCGATCGTGAAAGGTTCTATATTGGTTTGGTCGTAGAGCTATAGGTGTGATAGACCAGTATGGATTGTAGAATATGGATAAGATAGTAAGTATTAAGATGTGATAGTGCGCTAATTTCGTGCACGTCTTTTTGTTTTGGCTACTGCATTTCGCTTTTAGAATATGTTGCATTACAATCGTATTGAATCGGATAAAAATATATTTATCTACGAACTATCTTTATTTTCTTAATCATACCTACCTATAACAGCCATAGTTAACATAGATAGATACGTTTTTCGATAAAAAAACAGCTTTCACTTACTTGTATTGTTCATGTAAAACTCTACACCTATTCACGGTCACCCATCCATTTCCAAACCTGTCCCACCGGTGCTTAACCAGCGTTATCGAGGAAACAAGGCTATAAGAGTAATTTCACACTGCACGCGTATCGTTTTACATGGAGTGAATCCGTACATACGACCACAACATTCCGGTCCGTCTGAGGTGCGTTATACCACATGAAATTTGATAATCTGTGGCGATTTTAAAAAACAAAAACATTGTTCAGGCCGTTACCGCGTGGAATTGCTGATTTATGCAGGTTTTTTAACAGAGTAAGGTCAGTGTAACTCGTAAGCTCTATATTCATTGGTATTGAGCAGATTCATGTAGGTACATATTTAAGAAAAATATCAACTAAAACACGAAATACGTTGAATATTATATAATTATTAATGTGTATGGTGATGATATATTTGCAATAAGATAATATGATTGCTGAAACTTAAAAACTCATAGGTGTAATAGCTTTTAAGCTCTATAAATTTTATTCCTGTATCAATAATGTAAACAAAAATTTACAAGTATTACAATTTTTTACGTTTTTATAAATACTTAGATATTGCAAAAGGAAATCTACCTATTACGGAAATTCCATCACATTTCGTACAGCTTTAACCGTCACCGTCTGAACAAGTGCAACTAAGTTCTTAAGTTACAAGCACGTCACTTGGCACTAGACACTTAGAACATTCTAGCTTTCAATGCTTTGGAAAGTGCTTAAGTTACATTGTTAAATAGTTGTTGCAGTGAAAGTGTTGAATATAGAAATGTTATAAAGTGCAGACACACAATTTAAGTTTTTTGTAGGAATTTTTTAAATTGTTTCAGTTGGAGGAAGGAATTAAACTGAAATTTTTTATACCAATAAAGTTTTTATTTATTGAAATAATATCATGCAGTAGGTCTTGTAAAAATTGTCATTTAATTAAAGATGTGAAACTTATCAAAAATAATTCAATTTGTTTAGTCTTTTAGAGGAATATGTAAACATTGTAATTTTATGATTTAACTTTAAAAAACATCACATCAAAAAAGGCCAATAGAGAATAAAAAGTCATCAATACAAATTCGTTACCCTCTATATCGCAAAATATACAACCAAACTTGTGAAATATCATTTTATATCATATAAGTGGGATATTTATGAACCCCACAGTGGTCCCAAGCTATTTAGCACTTAAAAAATAATTCGACGTCGTCACCAAATAAGTTTTTCGAGGGTTGAGACCACAATGTACTTGAAGTTCTCCCCTGACATTGTCGTTATAGATATTTTTAATAAGATTTTGTCCATAGAAAATATGAACTGAAAATGTGATCTATAACATTTTGAAATGGAGGCATTTAAGCGAAAAGCGTTTTTATTAATAAACAGAATAATATTTAGGTAAATAAGATAACATTTTATAAATAACAAATGGATATAAGTAATAATATAGAAAATGTATTGTTGTGTACAAATCATTGATACGAATCATTGATAAAACCTTGTATATATTTTACAGTCGATTTTACGAAACAGTAGTTTTTTTTTTTCAATTTACATCAGACATCTAGATTTCTTCATACTTTATTAGATGGCTTGTTATTTTCAAATTTATCTGATTTCTTTGCGCCTTTCTTTCATAAACTTTAATCAGCATATAAATAACTGATTTTATATCCACCTACAGTTTTAGATTATAAAATATATCTAAATTTGAAATGTCGATAAGGTATACTAAAACATATCTTACGTAATGCCCGGTAATTTATTATCATTTCTAGGTGAGATAACAGAAATATTAAGGGCCTTTAACGATTACTATCGGTCTCATAAGTAACTGACACCGTTGAAACAAGCTTTGTAATAGCTATGTATTATCGTTGATATAGATTACAAGAACTCTGTATAATAAAATAATGAATTCACGAAAATTTTCTTAAGCGTAGAATTCATATAATTTATACTGTAACTTGATAAAGCTGCAAAAAGAGTAACCAATTTTGCAATTGCCAATGTTTTTCAACACATAATACATACCGTAACCTAATCTAACCTCTCACCAGAAAACAGGCAATTGAATGGTTTCAAAGTGCACTCGTATCCAAGCCATCCACGTTAGACCCCGATTGAGGAAAAAATCTTATTTGACGGACCCCTGCAATTCGCACCGTCCCCTTTTCACGCTTGTATCACGTCACACGTTGTATTTGTGAGGACTTTCTTAAACTAAATAAAAACAAAAGCACGATATTCCAATTTAAACATTCGAATTTCGGAAAAACGTTCCAAATTCAAATATAATTAAAGTTAAAAAGTACACATTTGACTACTGTCAAATGGCCTTCCTAATTTAAACATTACACATGGTTCCATAAGTAAATATTATTTTTAATTTGAAAAATGGACAACAGTGATTATCAATTCGAATTTGGAAGAAGCGTTCCAACTTCCAAGTTCAAATATTTCAATTGGAACGTTAAAAACATTTGACAGTCCCCTTCACACACGCTTGTAAGTCGCGTGAAATGTTGGATTAGCGTGGATCGTGCGGGATTATCAGCTTTTCTTAATACTAGTATTATTGATTGGAGTACGGCTATTTCGTTTGAAATGAAAACGATTCGGTTTGGTTCTAAAGTGTATGCTTTATTGTTTTATCAAATACATTTATTACTTGAAGGGGTTTCGTAATGCTAACTGAATAAAGTAAATACAATGAATGAACACTAAACCAAACTATGGAAGAATAACTTAAAAACGAACCTTTTATGTTTTTTTCCGACTATTTACGAAATTTCAACCATAAAATTGGAAAAGAAAAAAAATACATAGAGTCGCAAAGGACGTCCTGAACCAATTGTCACATCGTATTCATGCCTCGAATCCCCCATTCAATCCAAAATCACCAAAAATCCGGATAATCAAAGAAATGGAAAAGAAAAACGAGTGTTCTTATGCAGGAAGCTACTTCATACAAAACGTGACCAGGGGTGCATATACGGAACTGTTAAAAAAGCCCCCAAGGGCCACATATATCCTTTATCGAACCTTACCTATTTCTTATTATAAAACGATCCATTTTACACCTTATGCTTAACACGGTAGCGTTTAAAGTTCAATGTAAGATTCACGTCTTAATAAATTGAAGGTGCATTGTAGCGATATAATCACATTTGATAAGAGATTTGATGTTTTTATGAAAAGGCTATTACGATTTTCATTTTCATAAATCTCACGTACTGGCAACATGAGAAAGTTAATCGATTTTTTTACAGTTTCATCGTATAAAAAACACACTTAACTTGTATGATTTGTTCAATTATTATTTTAAAACATCATATCTATGTACGTACCTATAACTGTAGATAATAATATAATAATATGTGTAAATATATGACTCGTTAATAAATCGATACTTTACGTTTCTATAACTTTATCGAAATGAAAACTCGGCACATCACTAGCCCGTCGTATTTCTAAATCGATGGATTTTAGCGTTAGCGCTCCGGACAAGGCAGATTTACTAGCTGCCTGGGTTCTTTTAAATTTCTAATGTCCGTTACATACGGTGAGATCGGTGATACGTTAGCGTGTCGGTAGAATATGTTTGCAATTGGTAAAATGCGAGTTAAAAACAACTGGAATAAAGGTTTATTTTTTTAATAGGATCTACAGTTTTATAAGCCTGTTGTGATAGGAACTTACGTACTTGCATTTAAAATAATATATAATGTTTATGTAAGTGTGTGTGTGCTTTTTAATTAACGTAATCAATTAACAGTCTATTGCTTTATATTTTGAATACGTATGCACTATGTACCTATAGAGGCCAGAGGTTGTGGGTTCGATTCCCACCCGGGGCAAATATTTGTGTGATGAACATAAATGTTTGCTCTGTGTCTGGGTGTTAATTATATCACTATTAGATAATATTATATATGTATGTTTATCAGCCATCTGATTTCCATAACACAAGCGAAAGCTTAGTATGGGATCAGAATGTGCCGTGTGTGAAAATTGTCCTGAAATATTTATTTATTTATAAATATTTCAGGACGATATTTATATATATGCATTTATAAAGTTCCCTTTTATTATATTCTTACTAACACAGTTTGACTTCAGTTTATCCAGATAAACTTCCTTTTCATTCTATCGTCGTTTGAACAAAGTCTGTTCACAACGCAATCTCACATACGTTCGTCCCGAACGAAAGCGTTTTAAATCGACGAATCAAAATTCGGCGCATCACTAGTTCAATAGAATCGATTGGTTGTGGCGTCAGAGCGGCTCACGGTGGATTTACAGGCGCACTGGGATCTTTTGAAATTCGAATGTTCCCGTGACGTATAGATAGCGAATTTTTACAGATAATATTTAAAAAAAAACATGACAGCGTTTGTCTGTGGCGTGACACGTTCCAAAACTTTTTAAAGGTGTGTACAGATTACAGATCTTCGTTTTTTTATTGTGATTTAAATGACATTATGCTCAAGTTTCAAAATAAATGTATTCGTAATATTTCTATACAACGTCTAATCAATTTAAACCTTAGCTCTATTTTAGCACAGAAACGATTAAACCTGACTTCATAATTATAAAGCCAATATATTAAGAAAGCAGAGTTCTTATTTACAAGTACTCTGCTATAAGAGTACTTGTAAATAAGTACAAGTACTCTTACTTGTACTTATTTACAAGTACAAGTAAATAACTTGTACTTACAAGCTATAATTACAAAAGCTTTGTAATTATAGCTTGTAAGTACAAGCTATAATTACAAAGCTTTTATTCTAGACTATCCACAACAGCTCTAGGTAACTAGACAAACTTTTAGTTAAACAAGCAACTATTATATAAACGATACCTTAAGTTTCGACAACTTTACGGACACTGAGAATATGTACACTCTTCTGAAGGGCCATAAACTATCACCTGCTGAAAATGCTATAGAATCTTATAGTGACATCCAGTAATACCTATAAAATCTATATAAAAAAGATTTTCCCTTGGCTACGCGTGAACGGCTGAACTGATATTGCTTATTCTTTTTTGTTGTTTTTGTTGCCAGACCAAGGTTCCTATTATGACAAAAAAAATTATATATTGGCGCGCGGGAAATTTGAAAATTTAAGAAAACTTTAAACATCTCACATTTGACAGTTCGCGCGAAGACGGGGTCCACAACGGGGTCTGTCGGGTCAAATAGTAAAATAAAAAATACTTTTTCAATTTCTTTACGTTAGAAAGGATTGAAGGGTAATTTATGAGAAAATGTGGGATTATTTGACGATATCGATAAAGGTGTGAAGGACGTTTTGCAATTGAATTTTCTGATCTCGATTCTGTGATTCGTTTTCACATATATTGTGTGGTTAATGGTTATGTGTTATATAATTTATCATGTGTATGTGTCAAGTTTTTTGTCCACTATAGACATCTAAATTACTGAATCCATTTTGATAAAATTCTACTCACTGTTTTATTAGACTTGAAATGTAGAATATTTTGTATCTCAATTCTCAATTACGATTAAAATAATAATAATAGTTTATTTATGTTTAACAAGTAGAGCTATCTATATTATTTATCTGTAAAATATATGATGATATTAGTTAATACAAAATATTTTCATATAATCTGCATAAGAGCCATTCAGTTTGTGTAACCAATGATTTGATGTTATTAAAATATTCCTATTTTCATTATATGGAATAACATCAACATTCCTGTTTGTTTTGTGTTATTGTTAAATTTGCGTTTCGTATTTTATAGTACAATCATGTTATTTATTAATTATTACGATAATATTTATGATCATCTATTTTCCTTCTAAATTATATTATAATGTAGAGAAAGGACTCTACGAGTCCTTGATGATGAAAAATAAGTACATGAAACAATAGCACATGCATAACTTGTAATATAATTTTAGGTAAAAGCACCATCTGCGCAAAATGAACATCCCCTACTTTTATTAGCTCTCACTAACGATTCGATTCAAATTCACGAATGCACAATGCGAATTAAACTAGAGACATAAACCCACGCCATACCACATGACACCATAACGATCATAATAAAATTTACCCTAATCCCATAGGCCCGTGACGACGCCGATTAATGGCTCGCAAAATTAAATTCGCACAGTCCACAGCTACGGATTATCCTTATGAAATAACTGAAATTCAAACCTATTACTTATGCATAGTATTTATTTTCGAATGGTCGCTCGCGCTACGAGGCGTCCGTTCACTTCGGTAGTTGGATATCAAATGACATCACATGTATTCGCTAACGAGATTCCATGATAGGGGCTTATTAACCGTTTGCAGTTATGCCGAGTGATTGTGGACTTAATCCCGTTGGAGTAGAGTTGAAATAGGATAATTTTAAAGTTTGCATTGGTAAGGAAATAGGGAGTAATGTTTGGAAAGGAATTGTTTTGTAAAACACAAGTGTAATTACAATTTTACGTGTGCGAAAGTGGTCACTAGGGATTAATGAATGACATTAGAACGGCAGTAGTGTTAGTAATTTACGCATAGATGGAAGTTAGGCGAATTGATAATTGAATTTGTTGGCAGCTCTTTATGCTTTCCGTTATTAATATTGGCTAGATTAAATGATCTACATGGGAAATATTTTTTAAGACGGTAAGTGAAATAAATTAAACAAGATTATAAGCAATGCGCGTTCAATTTACATTCATTCTGTTACAATGAAGAAAAGCTTTTATACAATAAAAAAATAATGTTACAAGTTGAAAAGAGCCCAAAAATACGTAATTAATTATTATTATTATTTAACAATTACTCTATTAAGAGTCAAAAGTCGAATATTACAAAGCTGTAAAAAATATCAAAACAGCTTGCTTATTTTTAAATAGATGTATTTTCACAGACAACATCGAGGACAACAACTAGTATAACTAGCTACTTAACACACTTGTTCTGGGAGGCTGTGATAACTTGAATGCGAGGCTGACCTAATTTATAGCAGGCATTGCTGTTCTCACACTTAGAATGGAGAATAGAGCCTTTATAAGTGACATACTTTGATTACGTCTTCGTTTTTTAAAGAAGAAACTTTCGTGTTCTATTAAAAAAAATTGGAAAGGTCAATCCGTAGATACCTACTGCTTTGCGAATCGGTGGTAAATGTTAAAAATATGTACCTAATGACGTTTCAAAAGTGCTTCTAGAAGAAGTCTAATTGAATAAATCATTTAAAATTAATATCTAGCTATAATTAACTATCTATTACAAAACTATGAAATTCTATCAACTAAGTTCGCAAAAAAAAAGTTCTACAAGAATGTATCCCAATTGAGGTTCTCTTATGAGTTGAAATTACATAAATTTAAATTAATATTTTGTCAATAGGTACATGCTTAATGAGAAGGTGTTTTATTCTTCGTTGATGAAATGATGAATGATGAAAATCAAACAATCCCTTATAATGAAATGACTATTAGCAAAACCCCAAAAATATACACTTTACGAAAATTCCCATCGCTTGAAATAATTACCCTATCCCTTTATACCTCGTAAATTGTTTTCGACCCTTCCTAACAAGCATTGGACTCTTGTAATAAATCATTTTTATATCCACCCTCCAATGGAGGGGGTTAGGTGTTATTTTCGAAAGGTTTAAAATAGTTTCGTCCATCGATCTTATCTCATATCGATACAAACTGCAGTTTCGCGTGCATTCTAGTGTTGTGCGGATTATCGATGAATTTTGATTTATATATGTTGCCTGCTGCTTAAGTGATTGTCAAGATAATGTGCTTTTTGCGTCGTTTCTTTTTGCTGTAGGTGTAGGCGGATTTTTATTCGGAACATTAACGTTTAGTAAAGTAGCATGTTTGTATTTCTAAATCAAATCATTGAATTACACATAATCATGATAATTTAATTACACCACTTAAATAAAAATAGAGACAACATTCTTTTATAGTAATCAAATCAACATAATACGTATTTCATTACGACAATTATAAACCTATTAACGTTGAAACATAACGAATCCATACACTATCATTAAAGCATACGAATATGAAATTGTTCTTGTATTAAATGTATAATTGGTAGGGTATTTATTATACAACGTTGACATGTTGTGTCGCCGAGACAATATTATTTATTTGTGGACGGAGGTACAGACGATCCGTCGTAATTATAGCAATTAATATCGTATATTGGATTTGTATCGAGGTGAACATCTGTCGCGCGTGATTGTCGATATTATTCATTCACATCCCTAGCAATTTATACGTGAAATGTGTCGTTATTTATTTCATATTTTTTGTAACGTGTTGGTGCAAAAACTAATATGTAATTGTTCTATATTAGCCCACTCATAACCTTCTTAATATTTTCACGTAATTACGTTCGGCTTGTTACATTTTTATTTATTTGTTGTTATTTGTGTAAGTATTTTGTTATAATTAACGATCTAGTGTTTGAATCGTGGTAATTAATTCTATCGATAAATTTAAATTACGATCACATCACTACTTTTGAATTTGTATTGTCATTTGTCATGCCGACTAATATACAAGCGTTTGAATCAAATCAAAGCATAAATGTACCTACATTGTACTTATCACTCCAAATTACTGACAATGAAACAAGGTGATTATTAATTTGTAATACCTATGTATAAACTATATTGAAATAATTTGTTTGTACACATATAAGCATTATATTAGAAGATAATAATTTGAATATAATATATATTATGTACATTCTAACAGAACTTAAAAAGGTTAAATGCTGATGAATGATATACTTATTTCAGAAAATATTTTGTATAATGAGAACTGGAATAACCTTAGGCTTTAGGACATTTTAAAAGGCCTATTCAATATAGGAGTGGATTACTGATGCCAGAACCATTTTTACTGCAGTATTAACATATCACATGTTATTATGATTAAACTTAACGCCTACCTAATTTCAACTGTAATTCCATGATATATAATAATACATACTCAACATAAACGTGTAGAAATCTAGCCTAAAATTGAATATCGATAGTACCGCAAACATCACTAAAACGAGGGTATATTTAATATTGTTGAAGCCCTCATTTCGCAGTATGACGTAGCGAGAACGCGCATCGTCCGAGCTACCATTAATTTAAATCTTCAATATTTCAGCCCAGCATTTCCTATACTTTTAGCATTATCCATACATCTTGTGATTTGCATCAAACTTGTAAACAAGATATTGGAAATTGAATTTTCAATAACATTGCAGTTATCGTTAAATGGTCAGAAATTCAATGAAATAACATCGCAGTTATTTAGCTATATCTATATCTACAGATAGTAATAAACATTTTGGATTTGATATTTTATGCGGTTAGGCTTTATCTACAAATTGATTAATAAGTTTCATGATAAGTTCAGTAAGTTTTATAATGGAATAATTTATTTATTATTTGCCTAGTCAATTGAAATTATATTGAAATGTCAAGATATAGTCTAATATTTGAAATACACCTACCTACTTTAAATATTATGGGTAAAAGAAGATATTGCCATACATTCTTTCAATTAAGATCTGCCATAATTAACTGAAATCAAAATAATTACCTTTTACCTCACAGTTCAAGCTCGATACATTACCAATATTCCCACACAATTGATTCTCAATACAGAATTTAGAACACTAAAACTTCGAAAACAGCAAAAACTAACATTAATTAATTATCTGCGAGTAAACGACATCAGGCCAATCGGTGGGCTGCAGACCGAAAAACAACGCCGCAAATAAATCCAATTAAACGATCCGATATCGTGCCCGTCGTTAGATGTAGCAATTGGTCGGAAAATATAAAGAATTGTCGATTGCAGCTATGTTGTTTAATTGTTGAGTTCAAATATTGGGCTGTTATGGTCGTTATTGGAGTGTTTTTAATGGTTTATAGAGATGAATGTGAGGCTGTTTATTTTTGTAAAGAAGTCCTAGATAGTTTTACCTATAGTTTATGCTTATTTGATATTTAAGTTTACAGTTTATCGATACGTAATGCACATTATTATGCAGTCTTTTAATTATTAATTTAACGACAGAAATCTTTCGTGTCAGTTCAATTGACCAATTAAACCGCAATTAATTCTAATTAAATAGAGCGTTTTACGCTTGCTTTGAAATGGTAGAAATGCTGACTCAGCGTGCTACTATTAATTCTTGACAGGAGTACAAAGTGGTTGCTTATGACAGTGTTATTTATTATAGAAACTTAGTGTTTCTTATCGGTATAAATTAATTTTATCTACTAGCTGTGTCCCGTGGTTACCTGCATTACACCGCTCCTGTTGGTCTTACCGTAATGATGTAGCCTTCCTCGAAAATGGACTATCTAACAGTGAAATATTTTTTCAAATCGGGTTAGTGGTTCCTGAGATGAGATTGGGCCTTTGCCATTGCAATTGCCATCTACACCATAAATAAACTTTATCCAAATATCGTCTTCGTTTTGAAAGACTTAATAAACTAAATGAATATGAAGAATATGTACACATATAATATGTAGTTGCGAGTTAAAGCAAGCATCGTATCTGTGTCAATTCAATATACATATTTTAAGTTTTCACTAAAAACTATATTAACTTATTATTATATGTTCACAGAACCACGGTACGAAACAGCGTACGCGTGCGAAGGGAAAACGCTGAAAATCGGGTGCGGAGAGGGCTCCGTGATCCACCTCATCAGAGCGAACTATGGAAGGTTCTCGATCACCATCTGCAACGACCATGGCAATACCGACTGGAGCGTCAACTGCATGTCCACACGGAGTTTACGGGTTTTACATAGCAGGTAAATTATTCCAAGTTACTTAATATTAATTACTTTATTAGAGCAGTGGTGAGACCTCGGACTTCGAATCGAAAGTCCGGGGTTCGAGACCAGGCGAGTGCGCAGGAAATAAATTGATTTTTCAATTTATCTGCTCATGTTATAACATCACCACTGCTCGAACGGTGAAGGCAAACATCGTGAGGAAACCGACATGTCGAAGAATCAAAAATTCGACGACATGTGAGGCCCCTGTCCCAGCAGTGGGAACGTATATGGGCTGATGATGATGAATTATTTTATTTAAATAATATAAATTTACATAACTATTGGAAAAATCTGCAGGTTACACCTTTATTTATGTAAATAAAGGTATCAGAAGAACGGAAACTAAATCCATACATTATAAATGCGAAAGTAACTCTGTCTGTCTGTCTGTTACTCAATCACGCCTTAACTACTGAACCAATTTTCATGAAATTAGATATTATGATACCCGAGAAAGGACATAGGATAGGTTTTATCCCGGAAATCCTACGGGAACGGGTTTTTCTTTGAAAACGCGGGCGAAGCCGCGGGCGGAAAGCTAGTAATAAATAACGCTTTCAAAGCGGAAAATCTAAAACCATACATTATCCCATTTACTCTGTAAAATTAAATATTCCGAACCCAATTTGATCGTGTTAGGGCGAAATTGGCAATAAAGGTCTGAAACTAACTCATGTAAATAACATTTAAAATGTTTACATCGTGTAATGAAGGAAAGCTAGTTTAACGGCAAATAGCTAGGAATTTGTAAGTGTTAAACTTGATGTTAGATTCTTGTTAAGAAAAGATATATTTTTGATATAGGTCCTTCAAATAAAGACAACAATCTGTCTTATCCTTTTGATAGGATGGTCAAACATATGAACATATTTTTAGTTGAATTATTATAGGTCATTTTATTTTCAATATTTTATTTATTTTAATAATTCCAGATTTATTTGAATATAATATGCATGTAGTATTTATTTGCATATGTTTACACAAACATTTTTTTTATGCTACAACACTGAGCTGTTTGCCCCAAGAGTGTAGACTAAACCCTTTGCAATTTATATAAAAAATAATATAATATATTTATTAACAAGTTTATTAATATTTTCCAGGTGTAGTATGCACCAGAACTGCAGTATATTGGCGAGTACGAACATGTTTGGGGACCCGTGTCCGAATACATTGAAATATCTGGAAGCGCACTATCAATGTGTACCTGGTAAGTTATCTAAAGTAATCTATACTAATACTATACTAATATTATAAATGCGAAAGTTTGTATATATGTACCTATGGATGTTTGTTATTCTTTCACGCAAAAACTACTAAATCGATTTTCATGAAATTTAGCACACACGTAGAGGGTAACTTACATTAACACATAGGAAATTCCACAGGAACGGGAACTATGCGGATACCCGTTCTTCTTTGAAAACGTTTTTCTTGAAAACCAGGGAGAAGCCGCGGGCGTGAGCTAGTATATTACATATTCAAATTAAAAACATAATCGCGAAAGAATGGAAACTTAATGATCAAAGATTCTTATTTTTTCGCGTAAAAAATCTCAAATCCATGTTTGATAAACAAAAGCTTCATTTGAATGCAGTAAAGCTTTCTTGCTTACATAATATATCCTGTTTAAAATGTTTATGTTTACCTTTTGGCGGTAAAGTCGTTTTTATTATAGACTTCATTTTGCTCGCGTTTTAAATGTATTCATTGTCATAAAGTAGAGTATTCTTTACGATAATATATGTTTCCTTTTCGATAATATACGTTTATAACCTTTTGATAGTTTTCAATATAGGCTATTAAACCCAGAAAATAATAATTATATCAATCCAAAAGTTAAAAATGAACCAAAACACTATTTATTATTTATTTAACAATTTTATGTACCATTACAAATTTTACAATTATATCACAATATTAAAAGAGAAGGAAAACAACTACTAAACAACACTAAATAAATACGTTCTGTCATTCGTCAGTTATGTGTTGTATCATTGGTTATTTTATTTCAATGAATAATACTTATCAAAACATTACGTGAACTAACATACTCTAAACCCTATTCCAGCATCAACAACCAGCACGACAAGCAGACCATCACCACCCTGGCTGATCACCTCGCAGCCAACAGTCTGGAGGTCTACCGCACCCCCTGTACCCAAGAACCCAGTACAAACGCAGCAGGAGAAAAAGAAGCCAACAGTCATCACGCCACCCACCTTCAGACCTCATATTACTCTGCCACCTGAAGTACAAATGGGCAATATTGGGACTAAGGTATTTATTATATGTATTTGGTTTGAAAAATGAAATATGTATAAATAGATTTGGAGTAAAAATTATATATCTTCTGATAAAAGCTTCTTACTGAAAATATTTATTTGTACTAACTATTTGGGAAAAGAACAGAATAAGACAGAAGATTTTACTTATTTTCCAACGTGTTAGTAATAACTGTTACACATCATTTGATTGCATTGTAAATTCTTAAACTGTTAACGAATATTTTTTCTCTATAAATTAGTTAAATTACGTGGGAAATTAAATCTGCCCATTGCATTATAATTATTTGTGTTCTTTACTTGTAAAACAATGAAACACTTCATCTGCCCATTACAATTTTATACTAATTAAAATCTATAAAAAAATTTCAGAAAACAACAACGAAAACGCCTGAACCATCTTCCGAAAAGGAACCACCTCAAGTACCCTTAGATAAAGTGCCGGTTATTAAGGAAGAGGTGCCGAAAGTAGCTGATGAGAACACCAAAGTTGAGAAGCCTAAGGAGAAATTTGACGAACCTGGTAAGAATGAAATTGTTAATAAGTAATATTTATTTATACTGGTAAAAGATATGGATAAAAGAGGAGATAGGGTTTAGAAGTATTTATTATCTTTCCTTCCTCCTATATCTCTAGGAGTGTTGAAATGATTTTTAAATTCATTTAATGGAAAGAAAATATTATACACTTCTATACTAACAGTTGTTGAAACAGAGCTATTATTCGATATTCATCTAACAATAATTGCCTTCGTTAAGCAACTGAGAGGATATTTTTTTTCATTTCCTTTCATTTTAAAGCAATAACAGACAACTCTTTATGAACTTATTAATATTTTCATGTTGTATATTAATTATATGATCTATTTTGTATATAAATAAGTATGATTTTTATTTTCAGTGGCAGTAACTGACGAGACCCTACAATGGGCGCCAAAGGACGAAGACTCAGATTCCACGCCGTCCCTCCACGGACCTCCCAAAGACAACCGACCGGACACTCCTGAAGATGATTATGATAAAGTTTATTGTACGTTGAATATGTTGAGTTTTAAATATGATAGGTCTAACCTTAAGGAATTATGTTATGAACAAAATAATCATTAGTTAAATCTTGTTTGGAATTTATGAAAAAATCATTCAGGCCTTGTATAGAATATAATGTACATTTATTCAAAACACATATAACAAGCAGTTAACATCTAGATTTAAATAACATATATAAAGATAAACATCCCACATAAAATAATAAGACCACCCATAGATCTTATTCTTTTAATTATAATTTACATAAGCAAGTTTTTCTATCACACATATTTACTTAACATCATGCATTATGTGCTAATCAAGATCAAATGACCAAATAAATTAATATTAAAAAAAATATTATTATACTAGCTTACCGCCCGCGGCTTCACACGCTTTCTCTAAAACGATTTGAGATTTAATCTATCCTATCAAATTGGATCAAACTGCACATGGTGTGCGAATTTTATCATAATCGGTTAAGTGGTTTAGGAGTCCATTGAGGACAAACATTGTGACACGAGATTTATATATATTAAGACATTTTATATTATATTTCAGCAACAAGCGCAACCCCATCGCTAGGACGTCGTGCGTACTGCCCGCAAGTGAACGCACGCGGCCTCCATTGGAACTGGACGCTAGCGGGCACGTACGCTGTGCAGCCTTGTCCCGGTGGTGCCACGGGATTGGCTAGATGGAAGTTAGTATTGTTTAGTAATCTATACTAAATATTATAAAGCTGAAGAGTTTGTTTTTTTGTTTGTACCCGCTAATCTTGGGAACTACTGGTCCGGTAATGTTTTAAAGGTTGTTTAAAATAATGATCGGAATTAAATACTTTTAGCAGCTTTTATACATCGTTTCAAGAACTACGTACTCGTTATAATATTCCAGTAAAAAATACTTTTTACTAGCATCTTCAATCGTAAGTATTGTTCAATACCGTATACTTCCAACAAAAATCGGTAAATTCAAAAATATTTCAAAAACAATAAATAAAGTATCCTATCTAAACCGTTATATACTTTCAGATGTACACTAACTGCCCATCAACACATAGAAGAGGAGCGACCACACCGCCGCAGTTCCGGGTTGCAATCCGGGGAAAATTTTCACGACTTGGGCTTAGAACAACCCAGTGAGAGGCAACTACAGTTAATAAGGAGATTAGGATCGGAAGCTTTGCTAAAAGGTATATAAATAGTATTTCTTTAAATGTGTTCCAACGAAGTGAGGAGTGGGGGCCTGGTGACCTAAAATACAGGTTATTTTTATTACCTAGTTTAGGCACCAGTCTCACACTTATTTATATGTACTGAAAATGTGTAAACTTATTTAAGTAACTGATGTGAGAAAATAAACTCTTTTTTTATTTTAAAAAATTTAGTAGTATCGATCGACAGCATAGAAATAATCTCCAAAACAACAAAATTTTACTGGTTTATCATCCTTCATCTTCAAATTTATAATACGTCTGTATCACAAATTCGATATATTATATTTAAAAATAGTCTATACTACTCTACCAGCAATTCCATATAAATGTAAATAAATAAATTGTTAACTGTGAGTGCGCTGCGGAACTGCACGATCTCGTTCCGCCATCCCCGTTCTTCCATCGATCGTCGAGGCGCACAGATTCTAGGCATCGCCATATGGTGGACGTTCCATGTACCCGGCCTAAGCGGTTCGGTTCCACATTCTTTATCCGAACCGCGAGGGACTGGAACATCCTTTCCTAAATTAATTTCAGGTCGTGACGGTGATTCTCCAGAACATTTGATAGATTACAGAGGAAGCGGTAATTTGCCAGATGCTCAAGCTTCAAGGGAAAATCTTGCTGCAAATGGCGACTATGTTTATTGTGAGTATTAAAATATATAAGGAATTTCATATAGAATTATTTATTAATATTTTTACATAATTACTGAACCTGGAAACAATAGCTTGAAAATACGGAGAATTTATAAAAATAAATTCTATTGCTATATATGCTATTGTTTTAGTAGTTTTCTACTAATACTTTAAACAGTGCTACCACAAATAAATTTAAAGTTGCTTATATAATGAAAACAGAACAGTTTTGTATACTTACAGCTTATACCATTTTCAACACAATTCATAAACTGCTGAAAACATATACAAATAATGTTCTACGAGTTCTTTTTCTTAAAGTATTTTTCACTTCTTTCTCTTAACGGTATCTATCTATACATATAATAAATCTGTAGAAGGGTCAAAACTGTACATTGAAAATATTTAAAAAATAAATAGCAGGGGGTGTTACTGGATCGATACCAAAATGTGATTAAAAAAATTTTTGTCTGTATGTGAAGACATCACGTGAAAACTAACGGTTCGATTTCGATGAAACTTGGTATAATTATACCTTATTATCCTGGGCGTAAAATAGGATACTTTTTATCCTGGAAAAATATGTAGAAAAAAAATTAATCTTAATTTTTCAGTTGTATCCATAGACGTTGTTCTGTAGAACCGCGAACACACGTTGCGTATTATTATAGGCCTAGCCGTATTTGGGTCCAATAGATATTTATAAGATGTCATTGTCAGAGTTACTCAAAATAGAGAAAGAAACCATCCACGCGAAGACCGACATCCGCGCGGACGGAGTCGCGGGCGGAAGCTAGTATTAAATAATAATAAAAAACAATATTTTCCAGCGGACACAATCCCAGAATGGCATGGAGCTACTCCCGACCTTAGTGAATGCAGATCTGTGTGGCTCAACAGTTTGGAGGCCAGAGTGCGGGAGGGAGAGTCCCTCCTCAGTATTAGCAACGATTTAGCACAGGTAATACTTTTTGTCATTATAGGCAGTTTAATTACTATTTATTTGCACAGGCAAACTTCCAAAAAACGTAATTATCGAGTTTTTTGTCGATTCTTCGGTAGAAGCGACCTTTTGAATCGTGATAATAGAAGAAATGACCGTTATAAACAGGTTATTTGATGTAATCACTACATAGTATAAAACAAAGTCGCTTTCTCTCTCCCTATGTCCCTTTGTATGCTTTAATCTTTAAAACTACGCAACGGATTTTGTTGCGGTTTTTTTTAATAGATAGAGTGATTCAAGAGGAAGGTTTTAGTATATAATTTATTAGGTTTTTTAGACAAAGCGGGCGAAGCCGCGGGCGGTAAGCTAGTATACAATAAATTAAAACTAATAAATCGGCAATAGATTTTCAAATGGTAAAAAAATATGTAATAAGACTCTGTTGTTCGTTGTTATGATAATCAATACGCTTTAAATATAATAATTTCCTTCTAGTTGAAGTTCATACAATGACAAAAAATAGAGTGTTTTATAATAAACAGTCTTAATTTTTTTGTTTGCTTTCAGGTGACGTCATCAAAGAAACTATACGGCGGAGACATGATGACAACAACAAGTATAATGAAAAAGCTTGCACAGCGCATGTCACAAAATGTACAAACTTTCCCCGACCCGAGACAGAAAGAGGCGATTGTCACTGATATGTTGCTGGGTGTTATTAAAACTGGTAAGTTTAAATTTAATTTAATCTATAATCATTGACATACAATAAAAACTAGATTAAAAATCGTGCGCAAAATTTGTCTGAAGCAAAACTCTGCTCACAAATGTAGTGGGCAGAGTTTTGAGCGTTACTATAGATTTTGAACATTACTGCCACGGAATAAGGTGTTAATTTCAATGACTGTTTTGTACAACGCTGCTGGGATATTACTTGACATTCTTTTTATTGGTGTTTGTGAGTCAAGTTCTTAATAACAGTGAATGGCACTAATATTATAAAAAGATTTTTGACTCAAATTTAGCCAGAAAAAAGTGTGTGTGTTGAAATAACTATACTATTCATTTAACTTATAGGTTCAACCGCTTTTATTGTTTAGATTTTCCTCAAAATTAGTCCTAAGATTATTAACGGTATGTTAATTACACATGTCTACCGCGCACTTTATAAACGGAGCCAATAATTAAATATATCTCTTTCCAGGATCGAATCTTCTAGACGAAAGTCAGCGAGCATCATGGTC
Source organism: Colias philodice (assembly GCF_061535455.1). Taxonomy (NCBI): domain Eukaryota; kingdom Metazoa; phylum Arthropoda; class Insecta; order Lepidoptera; family Pieridae; genus Colias; species Colias philodice. Next base: position 3,485,257 of record NC_143109.1, on the reverse strand, counting down.
AGATCTCAGTATGGACGCACAGAACAGAGTCGCGAGTGCGTTGTTGACGCAGTTGGAGGAAAACGCCTTTCTATTGGCTGACGCAGTTACCAAAGAGAAAACTATTCTGCAAATTGTTAAGAATATCTGTAAGTATTTCTGTTAGGTCCTTTTGAATTTAAAACACTTTTCAATGAAAGTGTTAAACACAAGTTACTTTACTTTTGACTTCGATTTTGGCATATGTTTCAACAATGAATAATGAGGAAAACTGGATTTCTGGGTACATTAATTATCAGTTTGTAACATGCCTGAACCGCTTATTAATTATGTACATATATAAGAACAATAGATTAATTGAAAGGAATTTAATTTATAAAATTAACTTTGAATAAAGCCAAGATAACCAACTGATTAGTTTATACATGTACTTCTACTCATTTCTAACCCGAATAATTGAATCGCGTGATAATAATAAAATATAATATATTTTCAGGTCTATCTGTCCGAGTACTGGAAGTGAAAAACGTAGAAGACGAAACATTCCCATCCTTGATTGCTCAAGAACAGTGGAAGGCTTCGGAGGACACTATCACCATACCTAAAGCTGCATTATTAGGTAAATATAATTAAAAATAGTAATAAGTGCTTCGTCTCACTTTTTTACAAAAAGAAGAAAGAGACAACTGCAATCATCACTGCACTATAGTCACTAGCAGTTTAAACTAAATTTCATCACAAATAAAAATATTGTACTTATTGATTGTTATTTCCAATTGTCACGTATACCTTACAAGCATTAACCTTAGGTACAGGTTAAGACTTAAAGTACAAAAAAAATTGGTTGTTTGTAAAGTAGGTTTACGATCGAGATGTTTACGTGATAACTTCTTATTGGTGGCAGCGCTCGAGATGAGACGGGAGATCGGTCCGTCTCTCTCTCGTTATACCTGCGATCGCGCTCGTGAGGTTTTGGTGTGACACATGTTTCTGAACATGTCACCCGAATAAATCGATTTTAAAAACGTTATCACGTCAAAATTGCATTGTTTTGTACTAAATTTCTAACTTTGTCTTTCCAGAAAACCATCAAGTAGACCTCGTAAGGATAGTGTTCTTTGCCTTCGACCGTTTGGAAGAAATATTGCCACCAACATTCGGGAAATCTCCACAATTCGCTGCATATACTTCTGACCCGGCTTCGTCTACGAGTATTAACTCGGAGAAAGAGAAGAAAAATGTCACTAGAGTTTTGAATTCTAAAGTAAGTGATTTGAATGTATTATTCTATAGTTGTGTAAAAAATTCAATTCTACTAAATAAAGTTGTTCAATACAGTAAATCACGTATAATAAATCAGATAGGATATGTAGTTATCCGACCAAGAGGTTACATAACACTTTATATAACAATGAAAGAATCGTAGTTATATGACCTTCTATATTATCCTGTATCCTATATTATCCTACCTCCTAGATACTTCTTAATGCAGTTTCATATAATTTAATCCGCAGAAAACTTAATATCTACATAACTATAATAAGATATTATGATAGCAAAAATAATAATTTTTATACAAAACTTAATTTATCAGGTAATATCAGCAAGTTTAGGCAACGGGCGACACATTCAACTATCACAAATGGTGCGTCTCACTATGAAACACTTGAAGACGGAAAACGTGACCAACCCGGCTTGCGTCTTCTGGGACTATACTTTACAGTAAGTTATTTATTTCAAATTCATATTTAATAAAAAAAATAAACTGATACCTACTATGAGATATTTAAATATAGTAAATTTGGTGATTCAAATTCCCTTAGCATAGAATGAATTTATGTTTGAGATTGAATATTATAAGCTAAAAAAAGGATAAGATAAAAATAAAGCTTGATTAAGCTTAAGAACTTTCAATATAACTTTCAATTATCATTCAACAACTATAAAAGTGTTTTCAACATCTATATAAGAAAGCTTTTTCACAATATCAAAAGTATGGTCAATATTATTTTTAAGTGAAACTTCTTTAGGCGCGTTGAAAGTAAAATTTCAAGGTTGCGTCATGGCAATACCGTTACGTCATAGAGTAAGGCGATGATTTTGGTATCTTTGAATCTTGCCAAAGAAGTTTCACTTCTGACACATGTGCTCGGCACACACGCTTTGTTTTTATTTCCGATTCGTTTTTACACATACATTTAATGTATCCTTTACAGCGGCTGGTCACCCGAAGGCTGTCAAGTAGAATGGTCGAACCTCACACATACAGGGTGCGCGTGTTCCCATTTAACCAACTTCGCAATATTGATGGACGTGCACGGTGTTTCTCTGAGCGCTAAACACGAGATGGCGTTACGACTCTTAACGTTCATTGGCTGCGCGATATCAGCTGTTGCGCTGTTGGCCGCCATCTTGGTTTTCCAGTGCTTTAGGAATATGAAGGTGTGTATTAATTAAATTGTATTAGGTCGGGTCCACATTTGACTCAAATAATCGTATCCGTATCAGGCGTATCGTATCGAGTATGCGTATCCTAAGTGTGGACGCCCATTTCGACCATACCGTACCTTTTATCGCGTGAGCCATAAATATTATACGATTATATACGACACGTATCAGATACGCGGTTAATAGCGATCGGGGTGTATCATGATACGAAGTGTATCACGATCGCGATTATTCTGCGTCTACACTAGCAAACATGCTACGCGACGGAGATGTGATACGCGAAAATGATCAAGTGTGGACCCACCTTTATGATGTTTATTATGCACGATAGGAATGTATATGATGATGATGATGAAGATGGCACGATTTGTTAGTACTTTGATAATTCTTGTTCATTATTATTGAGTTATTTAATTTAATTCGTAGGTCTTTACTTCTATTGTACTTGATAAATATAAAAAAGTTGATTGAATGAAACATCGTTATCATGCATAACAATGCAAATTAAGTATCAAACAAAAAAAAATAGTTACGAATCATGAAAAAAGAAATTAAAGTATATATTTCTTCTGTCCAGTTTTTATCAGAATTAATTGAAATATTGTCCAAAATCAGTTTTCCACCTATGATATATATTTTTTTTTCAGTCGGACCGTGTGTTAATCCACAAGAACCTCTGCATATGTCTATTAATTGCTGAAGTGGTGTTCATGTGCGGTATCGACCAGACGCAAGACAGGATACTCTGTGGTGTTATCGCTGGACTCTTGCATTATTTCTTCTTGGCTGCTTTCGCTTGGATGTTTCTGGAAGGTGAGTTTTGTTTATTGAAAAATATATTTATTTTTGAAGGGATGGTGACTTATTAATGTTGGAATTACAGAGTAATTTTTATTTTATGTGATTATTATTTCAATTTTACGTAGAAAAAATAGCTTTAATAAAATTTTAAGTGTAATAAACAGTACTCGATATTAATCTCTTATATATAAAATTCTCGTGTCACAATGTTAGTCTGCATACTCCTCCGAAACGGGTGGACCGATTCTCATGAAATTTTCTGTGCATATCGGGTAAGTCTGAGAATCGGCCAACATCTATTTTTCATATGTACCACGGGCGAAGCCGGGGCGGGCCGCTAGTAAATATATATATTTTTTTGATAACTAGCTAAACTGTCGCGTATGGTTCTACCTGTACCCGATGCTGGTCACTTTTGAGGGTTCTTTTTCTTCTCTCGTAGTGTTGCTTAAAGTGAAATTGACGATCTAATTTATTTAAGGGTTTCAACTCTTAGCAAACTGGAACTGTACGGGGGAATTATTGATGTTTCAATGTAGTTTCGCTGTTTAGTATTCAATGTGATCACGATAACTTTGTTTGGTTCCACCTATGGGATGTTGAGGTATTATACTTGATTCTTTCTGTAAAATACATGATGATACACTTGTTATTAGTAACGATGTTATGCATTTCCTTATAATACATATTATGTAATATTGACATGATTTTAAAAGATAGGACGTTATCACGTAAACATCTCGATCGTAAACCTACTTTACAAACAACCATTTTTTGCACAGGTTTCCACCTATACGCAATGCTGGTGGAGGTATTCGAGCCGGAGCGAGCCCGCGGGCGCTGGTACTGCGCGGGCGCGTACCTGTGCCCCGCGCTCGTGGTGCTGGGCTCGGCCGCCGCCTGGCCGCGCGGCTACGGGACACCCGAGCACTGCTGGCTTAGCACCGAGCGGTACTTTCTTGCGGCGTTTGTTGGACCGGTTGCTGTGGTACTGCTCGTGAGTATTTGATTGATGAACAGTGGGGAAGTACTCTTCACTATATCCACTCGTACACCCAATAGTGCCCATATTAGCACCAAACTTTGTCTGAGTGCCCTTATTCGCAATGATGAATTATTTTCTATTGAGGTAATTTTAGCAGTTTCGTTATACAAATACAATAAGCTACTTGAGATCAAATTAATAAAATGTAACTTTTAGTAATTGAATTTTTTAACAACGAAACATATGTTTCATATTTATTTATGCACATCAACAAAATGCCATCTAAATAAATTAATACTGAACTACTTTTATTTCAGGCAAACTGGATCTGTCTAAGCATGGTTATCTACATGATGTGCCATCATTCGACAGTGTCTATAAAAGCGAAAGAAAATTCCAAATTATATAAAATAAGGTTAGTAAGAGTAGTAGATACTAGATAATTATTGTAAATAAATTTTTATAATTCATTTAACAATTTACCATCATTAATAATGTTAGTTTTACGTTTTAAATGCTATTCTAATAAGGATTACATTTTCAGTTGATTATGATTTCTTAACCCTGATAGTAATTATGCCCACTTCAATCGTATACCAATCTTGAAAGATTCTCAAATGTGTTGTTTTCAAATTAACAAATAAGCTAATATCTGTACGGAAAACTATTCATGTAGTCTTTTAAAATATATCTTGCTACATATAATATTCATATTTCCAGGGTCTGGCTGAACAGTTCAGTAGTACTAGCGTTTCTACTCGGTCTCACGTGGACTTTCGGTCTACTCTACATCAACGAGCAGACCGTGGGCGTGGCGTACGCGTTCACGATACTTAATTCGTTGCAAGGATTGTTCATTTTCATCTTCCACTGTTTGCAGAATGAAGTTGTAAGTATCCATTTATTTTGATCTTTAATATTATTATTTTTTTGGAGCTAATCATTGTTACCGATAAGATTTTCTCTTCATTGTTTTATGTTTATTTTATGGATTTATCTCATTCTGTTTGCTAAGTAAACAATGATGTGTCGTATCTATTTTTGTATTTATTTTTATATATGTATATTCACTTCTTTCAAAGAGTTGAATATAGTAGTGATGTACCAAAATAACACATAAGCCATAGAAACACTTGTCCCGCGGATACAACTATAAAATAAAGTGTTTTTGCATGTAGTTTTCAAGGTTAATGCCAGATTTTATATAGAAAGTGACCTTTCTATGTCAGCTATCGATCTAATCTTTGTTTTATATAATCACTACGTATAGTATAAAACAAAGTCGCTTTCTCTGTCCCTATGTATGCTTAAATCTTTAAAAATACGCAACGGAATTTGGTGCGGTTTTTTTTAATATATAGAGTGATTCAAGAGGAAGGTTTTAGTATATCATTTATTAGGTTTTAGACAAAGCGGGTGAAGCCGCGGGCCGTAAGCTAGTACTGTAATAAACCAAACTTATTATTAAACTGTTATTGGCTGTTGTGGCAATAAAGTTTTTAAACAACTCGTCTTCAGTTCCAGAAGGAGTGCGGTCGTGTAGCCCGGCGGCACCGCTGGCTGTCGTGCCTGGCCCCGGGCGCGCCGCTGGACACACGCACGGGCTCCAAGCGCCGCTACCACCACTCCGCGCCCGACACCGATGATGTGGTCGACCCGAGGGACGTCACTGTGAGTGCTTCTTGTATTGACTTGTGTGTGAGGGCGTGTGGTTCTTGTATTATCTTGTAAGGTGTCTGTAAGTTCGTGTGATTGGTTCTTGTATTTATCCCCTGTGAAGTCGTGTGGTTCTTGTATTGTCTTGTAACTTGTCATTGTAAGTTCTTGTGGTTCTTGTTATGCACGATGGTCTCCCAAATGAATATGAAGTTGATCAAAAATATGATCATATGTCACTATAAGAGATAGTGGTTCTTGTAATGCGTGATGGTCTCCCAAGTGAACATGATGTTGATTAGAGGTATTGTCTTCCATAATTAAACATGATGTTGTTTATCGGAGAGATGTTACTGTACGTCAACATTGTACTTATATTGCGACGTTGTCTGTAGTTCACATGATATTATCGATCCGTCACTATAAGTGATCGTCACTCTGTTGTTTGATTAGCAAACATGATTAATCCAACTACAATAGTTTTGGTACGTCACTTTCACACTGGACGACATTTCCTTATAATTATGATCATTGTAACTTACAACCTGCAAGTGGTTTTATGCTCGATGTGTACATACGCATCTTCTAATTGATAAGATGTCCTGATGGTCGACCAATCTTGTTCGTCAAAATAACCCTTGATAAACATCTAACACTGCCCTTTTAAGTGCTCTTGCCTTTATTTAATTCTTCGATGCCGTGATATGATTACGAACTTGCAATTCGGATCATAATATTCTGATGATGAGACTTCTTAATTTTGTGCCTTGATATTCTATTCTGGATTCATTTGACCCTGCTTCTAAAATTAATCTTTAATTTGATTGACAAAATTGAGTTCATATCTACTTTTTTCCTTCTTAATTCCTTCATTTATATTGAAAGAATTAATAAAACTCATTTTCCAGCTCTGAATGTGTTAGTTTCTTTCTTATGCTTGTATTATTAGATTGAAAGGTTTTCCTAATTATGTGCACACGATATTTAAGTCGCTTTTGCACAAATTTATAACATTATAAAAATATTCACAATGGATACATTTGTGATAGATTAAATGGTAGCATTAAATAAAATAACAAATTAATATTTGTGTGTGATGCATTCTGGTTGGGATTTTAATAGATTATGTATCTTAAATTTATCTATTATATCACTCATAACTCACAACACACATCATTCGACCAATAACTCACAACAATACTTTCTGACAGAACTCAGCGAGCACATCAGTATCAGCGTCCACAACGAATAACCTCGTCATAAATAACCTAAACGTTGTCGTAAACAACAACAATCACAATAACAACAACGTAATAAACAACGCGTCAGTCGCTTCGCTGGCGGCCGCCGCGGCGGCTCACAGCTACCACTCCCATAGAAACCGTAGGAACTCCCAAGACAACCAGAACTTTGGTCCTCCAAGCAACTTTGGCCCGTCTCTCAACGCCACAAGCGCCAGTTTCGCGCACGGCGAGTCGCAGCCCATGTCGCACCTGCGCGGCCCGCTGCACGGCTCCGGCCGCTACCCGCAGGGCTACCGGCAGAACGTCCAGCAAGGTTCGTACGCACTGTTCAGAGATAGGATTTTTCCATTAAATACGTTGAACCACCAAACACCACAGCCGTAACTAATCGGTTTGCGACAGCTCAATTTTGTGTTTAACAATTGTGTTCCGCTGAACTAACATTTGTAGGCGGATTCACGGTAAGTCTATTTTATTTTATTTCAAACTAACCAACTAACGCTTATATGATTACTAACGTTAACCCGGGATGATCTAATTTCAGTGGTGTGGTGGTTGTAGATGCATGTGCCGAGCGATCTAATTTAACAAAAACAACGGATCAATTGGCACGTAATCTAAAAAGAATCCTATCTCTACAATATTGCGTATGACCTCTCTTTACACTCTCGCTACTCTAGACCCGATCAGAATTTCTAGTAGATAATTAGTGTGTAGATTGTATTTATATTTATGTTTATGTATTTATATTTCCGACTACGAAACAGAGCTACAACTTGCAACCGGATTCAAGATGGAACATCCGTCCGACCGCTCCTATTTACGTCCCGAGCGACGACATACGAAACGCGCGAACGCCGACGCCACAAAACATCCCTCATAGCTCGTCCCACTCCCAGAGCATTGCGTCGATGCATAGCTACAGAAATAATATCGAAGTGCCGAACGATTACCAGAACCTTCGGTCACGGTCGCCATCTTGTTATTCCAACAAAATGGCGGCATCCATTGGCGCTAACGACTGGGCTTTAATGGCAAATGCGGGCGGCAATGTTTGGAAGGTGAGGGGAGGGCGTAGCACTACTAGAGTGAATTAATGTACGCTTCGGTAAGATCTCAAGTTCTTGGGAATTACAAGCCGTTGGAAAATCGATAGGTTAAATTGTAAAGCTATTGCGAAGGACATAAAGTTTAAATGTTGTTAAGAAGAATCAATTTGTGTAGTGCATTTTGTTAAGAAACTTTAGTCGCAATTATGTCTTTGGTTGTAGATTATTTTAAAACATACAGTTTAAGCAAAAACAGCTGTGGTATATAAGCTAGACTGCTATTTAAAACTTTTTACTATTTAACAATTTTAATTGTAAAACATGAAAGCGTTGACCAACAAATAAATTATATAAACTATGTTATGTATTGCTATTTTTAAGAGTATTTTTCAGGTATCCTATTTATTTTTTAGATATAAATGGTGAAGGAACTTGCAAGAGATCTTACCTTAGTGCCATTAATTGCATGAGAGCTAACCTTAGAGTGACTGCATGATTTCATTTCACTTGCACATGTAAATAGCCCATCCCACCTCCTTCTGTACACATTCATTACGATCATAAAGTGCTCGAAATTTCATTCATCCTCTACATTGGCGTTTTTCTTAAGAAATTTTTGATTAAATGACAGTTGTTGCCGCAATGTATAACGAAGCTTGGATATTATTCACTTTATATTATGATATTGATTGACAAACATATTGAATGATATGAGCTTGATTTATTTTTAACAGTGACTTACAAATACGTTCTTATGTATTGTAAATTATAATTACTAAGTTTGTAATTTTTCTTGAAAATCATGGATCGTGTACTAATAGCAATAATGCTGGAATTATCTTCTATTGCCGTATGAATTAACTTACTAGCTTGCAGGAGGTTCTCAGCATGCAATCGCACTATAGAAATAACAAAGCGTGGAACACAATGATATTGACGTATTGTTTAATCGACATTTCTTGTGTACTGCTATTGTAAAATATCCACGAAATTGAGCTGTTAATGTAGAATTTATTGTTGAAGTGAAAACTTCTTTAGCGGCGTTGAGCACTTTTTCTGTAATGGGTATAAAATCTTAAACTCGCGTCAGGACACGTGACCTGATCGAAAAAGCGTAAGACGGATGGATATCAAACATGCTCAACGTTAATAATCAAGTTTTCACTTCTGCCGGCACTTCCGGAGTGCAACCCGTCTTTTTTTCAATTGATTTTTTGTCTAACTTGTATTAAATTGGATATCCATTTTACAGAACACTTCTTCTAAGCAACACATGGGCAACTCGTCGACGCTACCACACCACGAGGCGAGTGCGGTGGGGGGTGCGGGGGGTGGGGCGGCGGGCGAGGGGGGGCACTACCCGCTGGGCTACGGCACCACGCGCAGCTACCACCACGACGTGCGCGCGCCGCACGTGTTCCTGCAGCACTCGCCCGGCGCGCAGGAGATGATCTTCCGCAAGCACTACAAGGAGGAGCGCCGCAAGCACCACGCGCCCGCCAACCACACGTACTCCGAGATCGCCGCGCAGCAGGCCCGCATGTACCGCCGCGGCTCCGAGGAGTTCCGCGTCATACAGGACGACCCCGTGTATGAGGAGATCGAACGCAACGAGACCATGATGTCGGACGTGTCGGACGACAACTCGACGCCGGACTGCCGGCCGGCCGCCGGACACCACGGCTCGGCCGGCAAGTTCTTCGGCGACCACCGGCCGCTCATCTCGTACAGCCCGGGCGAGCGCCACGAGCAGGAGCACTTCGCCAAGTACGGCAAGTGGGACTACGAGCCGCGCCACGCCTACCCGCAGCACGCGCCGCACCAGCACGCGCCGCACGCACAGCACGTACAGCACGTACAGCACGTGCAGCACGTACAGCACGTACCGCAGGAGAGCAACATGCGCGCGCTGGCGGCGGTGCTGAACGGCGAGAACAACGTGGTGTGCCACCTGGAGCCGCCGCGGTACGACGCGTACGCGCCGCCCGCACGTACGCTCAGCCAGCCCAGCTTCTGAGCACGTGTACAGACATAGCGAATGATTTTTCTATGAGTAGACATAGATTAGACTCGCGGGCCCGGGCCCCGGACCCTAGAAGTAACTCGACTCTAAATCACTTTTTCCACTGTGATCCTATTTAGTGCGGCGGCCCGGCCTCGGCCGTCGCGAACCACTTTTAATTTTATATCTTGAGATTTAGGACTTTGTACATACCTAGACTTAGCTCGACCCGTCGGCCCGTTCGACCGCCCGCGGGCGTCCGATATCTCGTAGTGGGTACGAAAATCTGTGATGTTTCATTTATGCTTTAGATTAGGTTTTACGCGAACGGACGTCGTCACCGCCGCGAGTGTTGACGTTCTTCGTTTCGTTCTTCGACGTTTCGGCAGCTTCTTATGATTTGTCAAAAGATAATCCATCCGACCTATTTATAGACTGACACCACTGAACGTTGTGCACTCTCCGTAATTTAGTCTAGTGTTTTAATATTAAAATCTACGCGAAGTAGAGTTCTTTTACCGCCACGAATGAACTGTTAATTTTAAATTAAATGATAAGGAATTGTTTTTATTTTAGGAACGGATACGATAACCTGTATGTGTATTCATTTCTTGTATATTTTGGACCGACTAAGCAATATTGTAGACTGAAGTATTGGATAATTGTTGGCTGATTAACTTTAAAACAATAATTTATATACTTTTTAGCGTAGCCAACATTTATGAAATACTTTCTAAAAGGGGAAATATATAAGAAAATATCATGGGAGGATTATATTTTGTATTTGGGTTTACTAGTCTATTGCTCCCAATTTAAATGTAATTGTACATTGTCATGTGTATTTCTGTTATGTATTATTTTTGTTTGATTGTATTTTAATAACGTTATATTAATGTAAAGTAGGACGAACAGAATGTGTAAATAATTTAAAGTTTATATAAATAAAGAGCGGCTGTTCTGTGAGGACGACCGCCAAATTGAAACATTTCTTTTATTTCCATTCCTTACTGATGATTATATTGATAACTGATGATACTGAAAAAGGTCATATTATGAGATACACCACTTAGGTATCTCAAAAATTATTAAACTGATTTTTTTTTAATGTCTCTGAAAGAACAATAACTGTAAATTAGAATGTAAAATCTTTCTTAAAGTCAGCCTAAGCGGGCAGCTAGTAATTTATAAGTATCTATACACATAAAAATTCACGGATAATGACTATCCTTACAATATTTTCCTTTCACACAATACTGCTACTTTTTTTAAAGACAGATAAAGACAGACTAGAGATCAACTCTCTAGACTACTTTTTACCGCAGTAAAACATTCCTATAGAATCCACTATCATACGGATTTTTGCAAAAGTTATGAATTCCGATAGATGGCGCAGCATTAAAAATTTGACATATTATTATGACAATGACTGTAAATTTTCATTCACAACGCGAAGCCTAGTCGCGGATGGAAATCTAGTCTTAATGTATATAAATCTCGTGTCACAATGTTTGTCCTCAATGGACTCCTAAACCACTTAACCGATTATAATAAAATTCGCACACCATGTGCAATTCGATCCAACTTGAGAGATAGGATAGTTTAAACATGTAGGTACCACGGGCGAAGCCGGCGCGGACCACTAGTATTTTGTATATTTTTTAAATCCAGACATTGTCCGAAATGAACAAATATCAATAAGTACTATATAGATAATGTAACGACGATGATAAGCATGGTTTTAGCACAGACTAATAATAATATACCTACTACGTATACAAGTTTTAGTCATAGTACTGAACTGCGTGCTACGAAAGAAGCATCGAAGATGTGGCGCTGTTGGCGATCTTAGTAATGTTGCCAGTATTACAAATAGATAATATTATGAAAACTTATAGTACAAAGGTATTCTATCAATTTTGTAGTACCTATTGCAATCCTTATTCTTAAGAGTCCATATTTTTTCAATAGAGTCAAATTTAGTTCCTATCTTCATGTGCAACTTGATGACAACTTTATTATAATAGTGACTCTTTTATTGTTCTAGAGGTGATGGGTTCGCTTCCAACTAGTTTGAAAATTGTGCAATGAGAAGAATAGAAATTGAATAGTGTAGATAACTATCTATTTTATATAATTTAATTACGTTAACACAGTAAAGTTACGAAATAGTCAATCAAGTTAGACGCAATTAGAAAAGGCTTTGCTTAAATTGAAACTAGATGTCGCTGTGTTCTGTAAAAGTACGATTACATTTTATGATTTAATTATTAATTTCTGAATTAGGACAGCTAGCTTTTGTAATTTATAGATGAAGAGGTATCAGGTAGGGTAAATATGTTGTCACTGCAAATATACAGTGAAAGAAAATGACATATAATATGAATTGAAAATTTATTTAAAAAACTTATAACACGACATTGTTAGTTAAAATTTCGACAAGTAGACAATTCAAATAGTTCCCTTACCCCTAAATTTTGTATAAAATTTCATTCGCGATCCAAAAAAACATTGAGAGATCTTTATAAAGGCACATTAATATTCTCGATGCCCAATGAGATCTAATTTTGAAATAACGCCCGACAAAAATATATTTTCTAAAACTTAAATACGAAACATCTAAACAAACTACGTCATCAATAATACGATTTAAACACAGGGTAGGTACTATGTTTTAATATTTAAAAAATACTACATTTAAGCACCACCCGCTAAGCCTAAAAGAAATAAATTTTGTTCGAGATCCGAATGACGTCCAAACAAAGAGTCAAGAAAATACATCGAAATTACATAAACTACCTATCTACTTATAATTAAATTTTGATCTTGATGTGACATATCGACTTGGCGATTTTCTAGTACATTCCGTCACGGAGGCGCTACGTCACAGGCACTTGACGAATATTTTTAAAACGTATTAAAAAAAACAGATATTTTCATAAATTCCACCTCTATGTAATTTCTATGCTATGAAAAAGTAACGAACATTAGCATGAATTTGCAAATTTTATTATAGGTAGATCACGTTCACAAATATTTCCAAGACATTTTTATAAAACAAAAGCTTATTGTGTGCATAATTTTTTTTATTGTTACATTCTTGGCAAATCGTCAACTATTTATTCGCATTTTTACATCACGGACATTTTATGACCGAAGTAATTTACCGTGCCTGTGATCGTATTCATTTTCTACTTACAGATGAAAAACTTACGAAACTAAATTTTAGCACTAAACACGTAAATGCAATTGGGACGATAAAATGAAGAGAAATATATAAAACTATTTTGCGCTAATTTTAGTCGAAAACGTGAGTGAGTTTTGAGCTCAGAGACATTCGAAAAACTATGAACGCTAGTAAGTATTTACAATTTAAATCTCTAGGTTAATCGAAATGAACCAAGAATAAGTATTGAATATACTAGTTGTACAAAAGCAAAACGTACAAGGCACACAACACACATCACAAAGAGTTTGCAGTCTTCATCAGATTTTATCACATCGCAAAAGCGACACTTCACCAAGCCCCAAGCTGTCGCAATACATCGCGGCCACCGAGAGCGGTGGATCCTGGCTACTACCGGGGGATCGCCCTCGGGGCCTACGCGGGGCGGTTGCTATGAGCAACCACAGCTCTCGACGACCATACCGGGGATTGTCCCGTAAATTATATTTAAATCGTGATCGAAATACAGCATGGATATGCTGCTCATTTTCCTCGGGGCACAGCAGGGTCCCCCGCTGCCCTGTGGCGCTGCCAGGTGCACTAAATGTGTGTGGGGGTACTTCTGCAAGAAACTGTATGGGCACTCCCCGCTGCAGTAGTTCGCGTCGTACTGCTTGGGCGCGATGATCCAGTCCCAGCCGAACTCTTCGAAGTTGACACTCAGAGGGTATCTGCAGCATCGCACTTCTTTGGAATTCTCCGTGCAATCCATTCCTATCATTCGTCGCGTCCTCTTGTGTGAATTGTCTCTAAGACTTACTTCTATGTATGGCATCTGAAAGAAATTACCTTAGTTAGTTACTATTTATAAATAAATATCATCTATGTGTTTTTTGCTGAAAATTGTGTACGCTACCTAGATAATCATTATTATACTGAAACAACAAATTAATTTTATACAACTTAGGTATTCATCTATTGAACTTTACAGAGCTAAAAGAAGTTACTGAAAGTTAAAAAATATATAAATAGTAGCGTTGTAGGAAAGAAATGTTAGATTGCAGATAATAATATCCAATGACGACAAGACATCAAGATCACCACGCAGTTTTGGGATAAATTATTGCGAATCGACTGACCTTATTTATTCAGATAATGCGTATGGGTTATCAACAAATTTCAGCTGCCTAAAACTTCCTTTAAAGATTAACTTAATACGCAATAAAGTACTGTAATAATACCTATAGGATTGCGTCACAAAAAGCACAAAACTACATATGTTACATGTATAAAAATAAATAATTTCACATATGTTTTGTGTTCAGAGACAAAAAATTACGTCGCATTTAAGTCCTAATTTAGGAACATGCTAGATAAAAAAATTATAAATGCCTAATCTTTCATTTGAAGTTAAACATGTTGTGCTACTGTTTGAAATAAGTTTCACTGTTAATCACAAAAGTGCTAAAAGCTTAGAATTAATGTTTTATAATTGTGTCAGTTTTATTGATACTTGACACAAATTGACCTCAAATGACAAGGTTCGATTACGTAGGTGGGGTAAATTTGGTATTGGTTTGATCACACGTGTTTTGTGCCATAGAGTGAGCGTGTTCTTATACTTCATGAAAAATCTACCTTAAAACAAGAGAATACGACAAATTTATTGTATAAGACTATCAGAAATGCGAGAATAGATACATCGTACATCGAACAAAAGATACATGATTATATAAAACAGTTCTATATGATATAATTTTATCACTGTTATTATGTGAATACATATGATTTATAACAGACAATGTCACGGGCACTAGCTAGCAATTCCTTATCAAAATAAATTTCATGGCATGGTCAGATACAGCTTTGAACTTTATGCTAATTATAATTCATTTAACTTTTATATATATGTAATATAATATCTAGAGTTGAATAAGTTGAACAAAAAAACCTATTAAAACTGGAAAAAATCACAATATAAATTGTCGAACAGGAATCGCTGATAAACCTATAAATAGTTTTATTTATAGACGATAAAAATGCTGTGATAGTTTATCTTAAGGCAATAATGACTCACCAATGCGTTATTTGATTCTGAACTGGGATGGGGTACGACCAGGCTCATTTTGTTCTTCGACTCTAGTACCCTGACTACTATCGCTAAGTTCTCTCTGGGTAGCCTGAAGAATTCGGCGACCATGTTTGTGACGTTCGCCTTTACCCATTTCCCCGTCTTCAACTCTTTTCTCGACAGTTTTATTGACCCCTCTGCGTAGGGCACAGAGGCCTTATTCCCTTGACTATTTCTTGTTATTCTATTGACTTGATAGTTCACGTTAAAATGGTCTTCTAATATGGTTACGTTCTGCCGCGGTTCCAACTCCTGTATGTGGATATTGAGGAAAGCTTCATCTACTTCATTCTGGAGTACTTTGTTGGTAAATCTGAAGTTGATCACTTTTAAACCTTTGAAGTGGTTGTGGCGCCGCATATCTGTGAAGCGACAGATAAGATTTAAATCATTTTGTATAAATTATAAGCAGTTGCATAGTTATATTAAAATTACATTATTTTTAGTAGTGCACAGTAGAGCCGAGTATATTTATTTATTGTAAATGTAATAAATTATAAAATCCGCAAAGATTCCGTAACATTACGTAATTACATACGTCAATTTTTGTAAATTAAGCCCTTTATACTGATTCACAGCCTATAATATAAGTACCTAATGCCTACGAATATAAAGTATTTGTTTCACATAATACTTATGTAGTTTCTCTTATACCTAACATCGTAAAATCCTATCATTTTCAAGCAATCGGTATATAAAGCTAGGAGCCGCCACTCCTAACCGTATAACCCATACATTCTTCATCTTTCAAACTAATTTACAAATGTTAAGGATAATAGAAACAAACAAACAAATAGTGTAACCCTAGAAATTTTTTCATCTCTACATTTTGGTAATGAAAATTTATTCCTAATTTCGAAGTTTAAACGCCTCAAAGGTTTTTAATTTTATAAATTTAAATATACATCCTTCTTGTTACGAGATATGCTTAATTTTATTTTTAAAATCGTTGCCGTGTCTTCCTTTCTGCAATGCGGCATCTGAAACAAGCGAAGTATTTTTAATAAATAAATATTGAAAAAAATCATTTACGTTATCATTATTATCAGTGCATTTTGGATTCGTCTCCAGGGGAACATTATCGCATTAACAATAGGTATAGAGAAATCTGATAACAAGAGAAACAGTTTTAAATTCAAATGTAAAGCATTAGTGCTCTATAATTTCATATTTTCGGGAGGTAGAGTGTAAAGAATTTCACGTGCATATTTATACAATATGAAGTAACATTCCGGATAATCTATTTAAGAAAATAAATCTATTTAGCAACAACTACACATTCAAATGTGTATTTAAATTTTGGTAGAGTTTTAGAGTTTAAGAATTTTTAGCAGTTTTTAATTTTTTTCGTTTAAGATTTACCTAAGTACACACGTAAAGATAATTTAAACAAAGTTAATAATTAATGATTTACAAGACGTATTACTTCACTACGCGGACACCATACACTAACTACCAACAGCTCCAAAAACGCCCTAACTCCAAATGGCAATGTTGCTCGCTGATTCAACTTTACCCAACTAAATTTGCACTGAACGAGTACAGTTCGTACATATGATCTGTTAACCAGGTGTAAAGTTAAAAATACCGAGTTCGTTCATCCAGGGAAGGCCAGCCACCCACTTAATACATTTTTACGCGAATTTTGTTAACATAAGAGTGCTGATAGACATTTTGTATATAAATCCGTCGTCGATTGTTTGGAATTAAGCATCCGATTGTTTGTTGGTTTGCGCGCAACTGATCTCTGTTTTGTGTTAACTAATCACAGACTTGATAGATGGTGGTCTGCTCTTCATTGTGGCTATAAATTATGTTGTAATGGCAGGAAAATTAATTGCAAATGTGCCGTGATTGCATGATGGATCGATGTTTTAAAAAATGTGGTAAGTTTAATATGGGTATCCCAAATAATCCCTGGTCATTTCATAAATCTTAGAGTTTGTGTAAGTAGGTTTTTATGTATCGCTTGCACCCTGAAACTTTTTACTGATTTTAATTTATTTTACACATATAGGAAACTTATACGTTGCGTACATATGGAGTTTATGAGACCGAATGCCGCAGAATATTGTAAGCTTGAAAAAAAGTTCATATTGATTAAAACTACGCCACGGGCCGGTAAATAATATATTAAAAAACAACTCAAAAATGGAAATATGTTGTGTACAAATAAGTCGATTTATTGAATTATACAAGCAACTTTCTCTGCCTTTTATCATACGCATTGAAGCAATAAAGTGGCTCTACATTATCACTAATTATTTGATCAACATTATGTGTTCAACAAAAGTTTGTTATTAATATTTGCATTCTTAAATGATACTTGATTTACATATTAATATAACACTATCGGGACAAGATAAGGATATTGTAGTAGGATAATATTTTAATCTAGTATTAAGTAAATTGTATACTTAAATAAATATGGACATAGCTATCAAGTATCATAATATGGGGCATAAGTTCTTTATGTACTTCTTTATGGGGGTTGGAAAAAAATTTAGTGTAACATTTTTTGTTACGCGTGACATTTTTAACCGACTTCAAAAAAAGGAGGAGGTTATTACGTTACGCGCCATCTTTTTCTTATCCCTACCACGCGTGATTCGACGTATTTCTGTAGAGTTGCATAAAGTAAATTATTTTTGAAAAATAAGGCCATAAAGAAGTTTTACCTCTTACGTGTGTACACGCACACATTTTTTTTATTTTATCCATCCTCTGAATCACAAAAAGAACTGAAATACGGCACTTTACAAATGCGAGATTCAGATTTGTCACAAAAATGCGGTAGGTAGTGCGTATACGTATCAATTTATTTATGTTTCTCTCAATTACACTAATCACAGATAACTTTACAATTTCTCTTATATTGTTACATTTCCTGAAAGTATTAAAACTGTGCGATATTATATCGATACAATGAAAAAGTATTTATTATGCTATGTAGGTAGTTATTGTAATAATAATTTCGATTAGCATTTTTAATTATATTATTTAACCATTGCATTGTTATAAATAATTTGAAAATATAAAATAGCTATAGAACTATTAAACATTTTCATAAATAAAATCGATAACTTTATTTATACCTACAAGGATTATCTCTCTTTGCTAAGAATATTTGCAACTCTGGACATATTTTTTTTGTATTTATTTATTTCACTAAAACTAGGTACTCCCTAATAAGTAGGTACTTTCTTCACATTACAAATTATAAGTAGGTAAGAAAATGTTGCAATGAGGTTTATGTAAGTTTTTCAATGAATGCAACTTAATCCTGTGACTCATGTAAGATCTACGACGTTGAAACTTGAAAGTAAATATTTTTACATACTGCAAACATTCTTTTGCTCAAATAAACTAATATACTTTTGAACGTTAAAAGACTACTTGTTTCTATGCAGGTTTCTGGTGCTGTCAAAAGCTTAAATTGTTAATTTTAAAAGATTATATTCTAAATAAAAATGCTTTATTTAATAAATTGGTACATATCATTAACGATCGTTATTTTTTAGATTTGTCATCTTTACTTATTTTAATTTCAAAAATTCACATTCCTATTACATATTTATGGTTTATACATAATTTTTTGATTAAAAAAAAACTGTTTTAAAACTTATTCTTGAAGAAATTTTGCAGAATTTCTTCACACATAAAATAAATGAAAAAAAAAACTTTTTAAAAAGTATACTTGCAGCACCAAAGGCAATCACCGTAAACACACAGCACCAACTAATTTGCCGGTCAAACTATCCGAACGGAATCAATTCGAAATTTCCGAATTCCACTTTGGAAATTTGAAAACGCGCGCGCCCCATTGCGGCCCGTGTCGAACTGATGCGCTCTGGAGATGGGCTGAGTCTGTAGTGAAGTAAATCGCGTGGGCTAACAAGGAGATTCAATCATTGTACTCACTAATTCGATCACAATAAAAAATCCACTCTAATCGCACACGTATAAGACACCATTTGCAATAACGTAATCTCAGTGCATGTACCTACTCATTTCGTTTGATAAGAGCGTTTAATTATTTTTATTAAACGTCTTGACAAGGGTCGTTCGTAAATTTTTATCAGTGTTATCTTGTCGCAGTTTTTTAATTTGTTATTAAATATTTTATATCTATGTTTAATCCTCTTCAGATAAAAATATAGGTAGCGGGAATAATTTATTTAATTAAAAATGTCTGCAGTCTGAATTATTAATGTAAACTGTAAAATGCAAGTCGTTTTTATTACCTTAAAGGAAAATAATATTACAATTTACAGAACAAAGAGATAAAGACATTTTTGAATTCGGTATTACTGAGTAAGTACATACATGGTGCTCAAATAATATTTACACATACGTAATCAGAATCTGAATTCATGACTTGTTTTAAAGTTTTGACTGTTGTTGCAAAATCTGAATTCGACATAGGTACATAGTTCAAAATTATATTAACGGTTAGCTGTTGAAGGAGGAAACCACTTTAGGAAATAAAAGCAACCAAAAATCCACATATCGTACTCAAAACTTACATATTTATTACCTACACCTGATAAATCACAATTTAATTAATGACCTTGATTTGATGAATTAAAAGTATTATTATCTGTTATAAAAATCAGTAAGAATCGTAGACGCTGCGACGCCGCGACCGGAGCCCTGCCAACTGTTTACTAAAACATTACATTGTATGGAAGTCATTGACATATAATATATAACGGACTCTATATCTTATATATATAAAATTCTCGTGTCACAATGTTAGTCTGCATACTCCTCCGAAACGGGTGGACCGATTCTCATGAAATTTTCTGTGCATATCGGGTAAGTCTGAGAATCGGCCAACATCTATTTTTCATATGTACCACGGGCGAAGCCGGGGCGGACCGCTAGTTTTATTATACATTTTAGTAATTTAAAATTGCATGTAGTACCTATTATCACACTGAAAAGTGACATGGAAAGTAAAAGTCTGGATAGGGATTTATATCCGTAATTATGTATTGTGTATATATTTTATTTACATTCTGTTATAAATATAAAACTCGTAGCACAGTGCTAGATGCCATACTCCTCGGAAACAGCTTGAATTTTTTGTTTATTCTTAATTACGTATATTTAGATTACTGATTACAATATATCTTTGTAATATTTTCACAAAGTTCTTAGTGCCATATCACACTAGCGGATTGCGAGCGGTTTCAAAGCGGAGCGGGTGCGCAACGAATACGTTGCGGGCGCGCAACGAACACGCCGCGGTTGCGCAGCGAATTCGTTGCGGACGCGTCATTTTGTATACTCTCGCACAAAAGCCAGCCCTTCCGCCTTGCCTAACTTCCATTCAATATTTCCATCGTTTCTGTAGCACTCAATTTTTTAACCGTACTGTGGAAATGCACTTACTTAACAGTTAACTAAAGATGTAATAACAACTGGAGTTGTTAAAAAAAGGTGCTATAAAATTGAATTACTAGGACTTTTAGAATGTACCATACATTCCAAAAGTATGTAACGACTGACCAGTATAATCTCTCCCATAGCAACGTATGTTATAAAGAGATTTTGTGAACCTAATTATGAGCAAAGTGATAGTGAGTTGCTGGTTGCTTGATAAAATTTTCTATTCACTGCTATTTATCTAATAATAAGATAGCCCTGTTTTAGTTAAGGAGCTTTAACATTTATTTCACTAATGAACTTTCTTAATGAGCAATTAAGTTATCTGATTGCATTTCGACCAAGATTTAATAGATAAAACAATACCCTAAACATTAACATGTTATGAAACTCGTAAAAAATAATGATCTCATAATTATTATACTATCACAAGTTATAAGTAACAACCAGCACGGATTCCATTTTGTTAATGAGTGTACATGACTGCGACGTAAACGTTGCGCATCTGCCACGCGTCCGCAACGAATTCGCTGCGCAACCGCAACGTATTCGTTGCGCACCCGCTCCGCTTTGAAACCGCTCGCAATCCGCTAGTGTGATATGTCACTAAGTTATTCCTGTCATCGTAATTTTGTGACGAAGTTGTAAGCCTATTTCCGTTGCTTTTGTCCTTAAACCAGCTTTTAAAAAACAAAGATAATTGCATAATGCATATCCAAGAACATTTTTTTTATTTTTTGTAATAGAGTAAGCAAAATACATAATTTTTATGACTTCATGAGCATTTTGTTCTGTGCTCTCACAGAACAAATCATTCTGACCCACACAACCCATTTTATGATACCCCCAGATTATATAAAAATTTGCCAACGATAAACGCGTCAATGTCGCGCAAGTTAATTAGTTTTATTATCTGTGCCGAAATATCACAGATCTTACGCAATTATTCATTTTTAATTATATACTTTATTAAAATATTATATAATATAACCGTTGTTCTTAGTAACTGATAGGTGTATGACATAATCACTAAAATTATTTGATAATATGCTGAGGGTGTGGTTATAAACTGTACTAAATATTTAAGAGAAGTGTAGTAAAATGACAGCTTTTGTTTTTCTATTTAACTAGCTTTCCGCCCGAGGCTTCGCCTGCTTTGTCTAAAACCCAATAAATTATATACTAAAACCTTCCTCTTAAATCTTATCTATCTATTTAAAAAAAAACGCATCAAAATATGTAGTGAAGACTACTCTACTTACATCGAAAGCTAATCGGCTGTCTTGACTAGGCTTTTCATCTCGATAATCTAAAAGAATTAGACACACACATACCTAGAATTCACTTCAAATATTTATTCCAAAGCCAAGTCTCTAAACGGTTGGCATTTCAAAAATTTCTCACACAAAATTTGTAGGAGGAATCAATTAAAAAGCTTTGCTCTACATCTCAATATGAAATGACTTTTAATCAGATTCTTTACACTTACAAAACAAATGAACCCTATATTCGGCAATATAAATCAATATAATATATACAATTAACGATTGTAATGAGAAAATTATATTTAGTTCCAGTAGGTGAATGTTATAAAAATATTTACAAAACACGACGATTATACAATTAATTGTCATATTGTTATGATTAAGTTAGAGGTTAGGAGAGTTATTGTTTAACGATTATTATTATCACGTGGTTGGAAAATTTATTATTTCTATTTTTAGACTGCCCAATTAATTATCAGAAAGTTCTACAAACAAATATTAACACTGTAAAATTTGAATTTCCATGCTTTTAATTTATGAAATATGTTACCGAATATGATTATCACAAGCAAAGCATATCCATTGGTATCTTTTTGTAATTCTATCTTTTAGCCTTTGGCCTTTAGGGTGTTGAATTTTCGCCATCGTTAAAAGAAATCTGCTATCCTACTAAAAAAGGACCAAAATTAGGAAATAACTTTTTAAACCAGCATCATTCTGGTTGTTGCCACTTTATAAAGTTACTATGTTAATTAAACTTTTCAATTATAAGGCAAACTATTGATAAAGTGGTAATGTGAAACGAGCACATAATTTTTTTTTACACTCTCTTCCATTCTCGAACCTTCTTTTAAGTTTTAAAGTTCATTAAATGATAGCATATTATGTTGTTAGTCGTGTATTTACTATTTTCCCAAAACAAACCATTTCTTTGATAAGCCTTTAAGGTTAGTGATCTAGACTAGGTTAGGGCTTTAGACTTTAGTGTACTCTAGAACCTCGAGGTTGTAGAGTCTATAATTGTCTAGATAAATATAATGTTAGTAGTTTTCTGGTAATTTTCATTTCACATATAAAACATATACAAAATATATAATTAATTATTTACTTACATATAGGTACTTTCTCTTGCTTGATTTTTATAGAAAAGGTATGATTAGTTTGACCCTGAATAAACTGTATCAAGCTTTGGAAAGTAGTTTTTGAGTTTTATTTTCACAATAATTTTATGGTTATTACATACCTTAAATATCACCAGCCTCTTTTCCACTGCAAGGACACAAGCCTTCTATGATGGTTCACCATGATCCACCACGATGGCCAAGTGCGAGTTGGCAAATATCCGAATTATATTTTATCAGATTTTTTAGGTCTTTTACTTATGAGTTATGAGTAACATTTAAATTAATCGTATGACTAACTAATTCAAACATAAAGCGATTCAAATCTGACCTAATAATTCGGTGACACATTTCCCGGTACGAATTTTGTCTTGTAATTATTAATCCAAGTCTTAAAAAGTGACAGATTATTCGTCATAATATATTATCATTCATTATTATTTATTATTCCACGTAACATTTTATATAAATATAGGTTGTATATACATATCATGTAAGACTTAGAGTATGCTTCCTAATACATTCCTAATACTCTAAGATATATGATAAAAAACAACACGAATTTCTTTGAAGAGGGATTATGGACATTATATTCAATTGTTTTTATATGTAAAGAATAAAAATAAACAAAAAAATTTTTCTGAGGAAAAGACTCACAGTAAAAAAATTTTTATAACAATGAATATTTTTTAAATCTACCTCTATTTAATATTTAAGATCCTGGATTGATTATGTACAATACTATTAAAAACGGTAAGTTTTATAATGAATTAGACGAACAAACTAAATTACACTATTATATTATACATAGGTATACTAACAACTATCGAATACATTTGATAGAACGAATTTTACACAATTCACCCTTAACAGTATCAAAGCAACGTTAAACATAAGAAAGAATCAAGCAAACAAATCATATCCTTCTAAAAGGTCAGCGCAAATAGTTCGCATGTCGATCCTTACAAACGGGTCCCAGTGGATAGATTTTGAGGGTCACAGACCTCTCAAATGACACAACAGGGACAACGTCCTTCTGCGGACAATTTCTTGAGTGATTTGTTTACAAGACCTCTAGATAGGTATGAGATATTTGATTTTGAAATAAGTATTGCACGTGGTTACTGAAAAGATAGAAAAGAAGAAATAGATAGAGAAATAAAAGTGAAAAAATGGCGCTATATTGTGAATTGCATAATCAAATTATTCGTGTATAAATTCAAAGGTGATAAAAATACTACAAGTTCGTATGTATGTTTCATATTAAAGTTACCAAGAAACCATGAAAACTTAGCGGATTCAGATACTAAACAAAATGAAAAATTACTTGCAGTGCAGAAACAAAGATTTTATGTTTTATATTTTATGTTTATGAACTGGCTAATTCCACTATAAAACACAACTCAAATTTATATTATTCTATCTTCATTCATTCATACTACACCTCATAGTATCGTGTTTTGACCCGGCACTGTCACCAAAATCGGATACATTAAACAATTACCCTCAATTTTCGGCACATGGAAGATACACTACAACCTTATTTATCCAATTTGGACCCTAAATCAAAACATTTAGGTTCATATTTTTATACAATAATAGCAGAAGTAAGTATGGAACAGTTCATATGCCTAAAGTTCAAAGTCACCGCTGAATATTGCGTATTGCAGATATGATTTGACAAGTATTTAGTGACATATCACACTAGCGGATTGCGAGCGGTTTCAAAGCGGAGCGGGTGCGCAACGAATACGTTGCGGGCGCGCAACGAACACGCCGCGGTTGCGCAGCGAATTCGTTTCGGACGCGTGGCAGATGCGCAACGTTTACGTCGCAGTCATGTACACTCATTAACAAAATGGAATCCGTGCTGGTTGTTACTTAAAACTTGTGATAGTATAATGATTATGAGATCATTATTTTTTACGAGTTTCATAACATGTTAATGTTTAGGGTATTTTTTTATCCATTAAATCTTGGTCGAAATGCAATCAGATAACTTAATTGCTCATAAAGAAAGTTCATTAGTGAAATAAATGTTAAAGCTCCTTAACTAAAACAGGTCTATCTTATTATTAGGTAAATAGGTAGCAGTGAGTAGAAAATTTTATCAAGCAACCAGCAACTCACTAGTCCTAGTAATTCAATTTTATAGCACCTTTTTTAACAACTCCAGTTGTTACTATTACATCTTTAGTTAAGTAAGTGCATTTCCACAGTACGGTTAAAAAATTGAGTGCTACAGAAACGATGGAAATATTGAATGGAAGTTAGGCAAGGCGGAAGAGCTGGCTTTTGTGCGAGAGTATACAAAATGGCGTCGACGCTTCTATTCCGCGACGTGTTCGCTGCGCATCCGCGGCGTGTTCGTTGCGCGCCCGCAACGTATTCGTTGCGCACCCGCTCCGCTTTGAAACCGCTCGCAATCCGCTAGTGTGATATGTCACTTAAGATGATTTGTTATTTTAGTTCCACAGAGAGAGTATCTAAAAATACTTTTATTATATTACTTCTCGTAATAACATGATAGCTCTTTTGAAAAGATAGTCAATAGTCATAGCCTTTGACGTGACCCGGGATATAAATATAGCCTCACAAAAAATACAAATAATTCAACCATTTCTTTAGAATTTCAGCTTAGATAGAGGCGCTTTCTATAAGTATATCAATATTATTTTCCTACTTTTTCTCTTAAGTATATAAAAATAGTAAGCATTATAATAGTTATTTTAATTTATGGAATATGTAATTATATTTTTCAATCGATCATCAAGCTAAATACATAATAATATTGGGATACGAGTTCAAAATCTCCACAGGATATAAAGGCTAAAGGAGCTTCCTGCTGACGTCAACTTAAGTTTGTATCAAATTTATCAAGTATTATACAGCTTAATACAAAATAATCACATGATCTTGCAAAATATGATTCAGTTTATTTTCAACATGTTTTTAAGACGAGCATAAGTCTGTAGCTTTGTTTTCAATAGATTATCCGGTACTTATTCTTTCAAAATATTATGTCTATTCATTGATAAGTTGCATTGCAACGCACAAACATAACAAAACCACACAATCATACATACATACGAAATCGGAAATACTTTTAAAAATGTAATCATCTTAATGGGTTAACACAAAGATTCACTCAAAGCTGTCTTTAGAAACAGTATTATTTTTCATCATCATCATCAGCCCATGTTTCCATAGCAGGGACACAAGCCTCCTATGAGGGTTCATGCTTCCATCCACCACGCTGGCCAAGTGCGAGTTATTTTTAGTACGGGCACAGATAATACTATACTAGTACGGGCAAATTTAACCGTATCATTCGCTCACTAGTGATGCCCTACCAATGATCTTGACCGTGACACCCACTCTCGGATCTCTAAGAACTAGTTCCCTAGATATATAATTCGCTGAAGGGAAGCGATTTCATTCCCACGGACGCGCCCGGATGATCGTATTCAGTGTTGTTTAGTGATGTACGATATGTGTATCGATGTTTTAATAAAATGTTATTTGAAATAATGTGTGTTTTATTACCTATACACTGCATCTCCTTGTCCACTACCTTATCTGCTAAGAGCTACTTAAACTATAATACCTACCGCCTGTTGGGCTTTTCTGATGTAAGATGTGTACTTAATTGTTTTACATTGATTTGAGTTGAATATTGTATTCCAGAAACATGATCACTCCTGGTAGAGTCAAGTGATAATACGAAATTACCACTGTTTACCCTATTTCTGAATCAGTACTATCACTACTATTTCGTTATATTACATAAGGTGAAAATACTGAATGTACTCAAGTGGACGATAAAAATAAACTTCAAATAAAACAATGATAAAATCGGTAAAGGTTATCAGCTCACAACCGTTAGAGAGTGTCGCCAATGTGTCTGCTATATTTATGAATGACAAGTATTTTTTTCTTTATATAAAAAAACAAATTAATAGATTATAACATTATTGTTATATAAATTAATCTGGGATAAAAAGATACAGATCCCTTTCACACTATTGTTTTCAATTAAATATAAAAATGTTAGGCAATTCAATGAATAAGGAAATGTATAAAGCTCAAATATTGTTTACAATATTTGATAACTTTTATAGGTCTCCATTCTTTAAAGTCCAACAATAGGACCATAGTGTCAGTTCGTAGTCCTTTCGATTAATTGTTATCTTGTTAAATTACTACTGTCACTGTGTAATGTGTACTTTCTAATACAATATTATACAATAAGTCAATGTTTGTGTAAAGTCAATATTATTAAATAGATTTTGATGTTTTGTACCAATATAATTGTGTTTTAATTTTGAAGTAGTTGTTCACAGTCCTTCAGTATACCTAACTGCTAACAGTAGTTAATCAAAAAAACCATACCGAGTAGAAGGTGCTCTTTATTTATCGATCTTTATTTTTATAAAGCATTTGTAAAATAAATTAACAAAAAAGAATTATATCACAAAAAACCTTGCGATAAATCCATCGACAGATCATGCAGCCCTACGCAGAAATAGGGTCATTCGCCCTCATGCAACAAATCATTTTTAATTGTGTGTATTCTTCAATCTTTCCATTATACTGACCTCTTAAACAATCGCAAATGGTCGATAAGGATGGATAATCCGGTCAATGAACCCCTTTTTACTTTTTTATTGAGTCGTGGCACAGGATGTCTTTTTAAAGAAATGGGTCGAAACAAATTTTCGAATGGAATAAATTTGGGTCAAATATATTTCGGGGTTGATTTATATTGACAGCTACCGCTATTCGCAATTTTCTCCACTTTTCGACTGACGATATATACACGATGTAGTTTTATAAGCTTTTAGCATGCGGATATAAACAAGCGGATTATACATTTTGTTATCTTGAATTATTGCGTTATCTGTGACATATTTGGCGTTTCGCCAATATTGCTGTTGCTAACACAATAATTGTTATTCTTGACAATTCTTTATTTTTATACAGATTGAACTGTGCGCATGATGGCCTTAAAGTCGTCATGATTGTCTTGATTCATACCTACACTCTATTTTAATAGAGTGCTCTACTTTTTTATGTACCAATAACACAACATGTACAAAAATATACAATACGTAAACCATGTTTTCATTCAACTTTGTGGACTTTATATATAAATATTTATGACACAATTTCTTCAACTCCATAGAACATGATTGATTAAACGATTAGAAGAGATAACAATTTAATTAAAATTTCTTTTCAAATAGTGAAATACGACAGTTAATTTCAATTTAGCACAAAGAATACGCCCGCATGACAGCCCTGCTCCGAGATAAAAGGAGCCAAGGCTAGCGAAGGACATTGTTCACATCCGGTGCTCGGCTGCTGTGCGCATGCGTTCACTTTCTTTGGTATATCGTTGTTTGTTTTATATAAAAGTATCGTCAAAATATGTTCAGTCGTTTCGGTGCGGCTTCGTACAGGCGAACAAGGTATTCAACGTAGGAAACAAGAACCTCTAAAGTTTTTAAAATTTGATATTTTATTTGTGTGGAAACAATGACACTATTTTTTTTTCATTCAAGGCATTTTGTCGAAACCAAATAGCAAGCATGATTAATTGATTATCATACCTATTTATACACTTATTTCCCTTATAGACTCCATGACGTCACATTTCACAAAATATTATAATTTTTTCCTTTGCTTTTCATAATATCAGCTAAAGCTGTGTCTAACTGCAAAACTTTCTGAAGGCTGAATTCTTAAGCTTATGACACATTATACTGTGTAGGTATAGTTGCATTTTTTTATAATAAATTAGTGTACTCGTCATTTTCCACTATACATACCTACATATTATGTAGGTATATTATTTAGTCCCTAATTTATCCCACATTTTACAGCACCACGGTCACCCACCAGTAACGTACTTGATTCCTTTGCAATGCCAATGCCACGGGAGAAGAAAGGGGAATACTTGTGGATTAATGGCCGTACTCGATGAAACTGTGTGAGGAAATTGCTCATGAAAAGCCCTTTACTACTCATTGTTTTGATAAATACACGGGTTTTACCGTTTTGGACTTTGACCTTTGGAGTTCTGTTATTTAGATTTTGGAATACAAATTGCCTCCGTATTTCTATGGTACTAATCAATTAATCATATTACTTTGATTAATAATAATACGTTTTATATGTAGTTCTGGGTAAGTATGTTTGCAACTCTTCACGCAAAAACGATGTATCGAATCTGAATGAAATTTGGCACAACTATGGATTATCAATTATGACGCAAATCTTTATACATATAAAATGTCTTTTTATTTTGTAAAAAAAGAGTGTTTTATAGTTATTTATTTTCTATAAAGAACGACCGTTTACATTGACGTCATCGGTACATTGTAGGTACCTACACAAATGTTTCTTAGTTTAATAAAAAACTATGTACGTGTTCGTACAAGAGAAAGAAACTAAATATATAATATGAACTACGTAAGCCTCTGGTTTATAGATGATTTTCATTTATATTTTGCAACAATGGGGAATTAGAATATTTATTAGATGTCTACATATTACACATTACAATGTTATTCCATTTTAATTACGATAAAATATAATTTGCAATCAATCAACCACAAGATAGTTAACCCTATAAAACTGCGTGGGGCCTATAGAGCCCTTATATATCGGAAACTATCTGATAATGCGGGCGACCACCCAGCTGGCCTTCCGGTTAACCCTTGGGTCTAAAACACCCTTATAATTGTAATTTAGTACATATAGAAATATTATAGGTCTGTTTTTATCATAATCTGTATGATAATGGTAGGGAGCTTTTTAGGTACCTAAGCTTATTTACATGTAAGATTATGTCATGTTTTTATCTCGACGAAAACACAGTTCGTGATGAGCAGCAGCTATATCTTACAGTTTGAAGACCAAAACTGAGATTTGTTTTAAGTAAAGTAAGTACGTACTACGTACTTACCAAAAAGTCGTCTCAAGGACAAAGCGTAGCTTTTGTCGATATTTTTGTCCAGACGTCTCCAGAATGTTCGCAAGTTTCGGTTTAAGTGATAGTAAAATTACACTTAAAAAATAATTAAAATAATTAAGTAGGTATACCTACTTCTCTGTTCTTCTGATTTTTTTTATTATATGATCAAATTTTGTTTGTAAAGCATTGAATGTTTTATATGGTTTTATCTTCAAGCTCTACCTAAGCTAGTCCAAAATTACACACTATATAATATACTTGTATACTTGTAAGACAACATTTTGTTTATCGTCTTCATGAGACAGATTCCTGTAACAAAATCGGATGATAATTCATAATACATTCGTAAAACACTTAGAAAATGTAGTTTCATTTTCCGATAGCCTATTTTTTTCCCAAGTCACAAAACAATCTGACAAAACTGCTTCAAACGAGTAAAATTTTCAATTACATCAATAACAGCTATAAATAGCTCTTATCAAAGCGATATTATTAATAAAGATTCTATTATTACGGCCCAATAAATTATATCTCCAGAGATATGGCAATTAATTGACAGAAGGACGGACAGACAGACAGGCGGTGATAACGATTGTTTATATATGGACTTAGAAAGAAATACAGATTTCTTTTAAGACACATTATTAAGTGTCCTAAAAGAAAGTCCATAATAATTTATAACAAGCAAATGAACAAATAAAATTTCTCGATTTTTACTAAGTAGGATTAGATACGAATTATGTATTGTAAATTGTGTTAATAATTAATACATATTGCAATAGGTAATTTATCGTCAAAATTCTGCAAACTTGAGCGAAAATCTGTAGATAATATTATTTTCTTGTTTACTTAGAAATGGTAAACAACCAAATTCCACTACAATCTAGCTGAATCTAGATTTACTTTTACAAGTTCGTTGAACCCGCCGCAAAAATAATGCAAAGATGTGCAAAGCCATAAAAGTCGTTTTAGTACATTTCATAGAAACAAGATATGAGATGAGTGTGGCTAAGTCAGAAGCTACTTAATATAAGTACCTATTATTTATAACTATATTATAGAGATTTGTTCATGGAATTTTATTTGTGGAAATAATGAATCGATGTATTATATCGGCTAAAAAAATTACAATTTAGGTACTTACTTTAAAATAGCTTTTTTTCACCTACGTCCTACAGCTTTTTAAACTCCTATTTTTCTTCTTAGATTATTCAAAATTCTTACTAATAAGAAATCATTCAGTAGATACAAAATAAACTATTACATTTTCTCCGCTTTCTTTTTTATCTTGGACCAAACCTCAGAAAGCAAAGTGGTGGTAAAGTTGTAAAACATTTTATGATTTTAGGCGTTTATGATTCGAAGAAGAAATAGCTTAAAGGGCTCACAATTAAATGAGCTTATAATAACTTTGTGTTTTTTCAGTTCTGCAGTGTAAGGTCGTGTCATCGAATTCCAGAAGAAGATAACACTGTTCGAATCCGTGACCATAAGCTCTACATTCATGTAGGGACAATTTTCTATATTATAAACACTATAATATCTGCTGTACATGACCTTACGTCTTACCCTACGTCCTACATGATTTACTTAAGTAAATTACTCTTATTTCATGATAAATATTGTTCAAGTTAAAATTAAAAGTGTTGGTTTACACATTTAATTTTAACTTGATTGGTTTACACCATTGAGAATTTCATCTAATCCAACAAAAATGTGTTCAAACATATATCACTAGCTGCGCTCCGGGGTTTCAACCGAGTGGCTCCGCTTCTGTTGGTCTTTATAGCGTGATGATAGCCTATAGCCTTCCTCGATAAATGGGCTATCTAACACCGAAAGTATTTTTCAAATTGTACTAGTAGTTCTTGAGATTAGCGCGTTCAAACAAACAAACTCTTCAGCTTTTATTAGTATAGAATCATTATTTCAAATAATCTAAAAATAAAATTTAAAAAATGCATCCGCCATGCACGTCGGGCATCGAATCCCAGATCACGTAGAGTCTAGACGGTGATGTTATATGCAAATGTAAACAATTGTGCGGTTTTCGGGTGTCCACTTCGTATGCGGAGAGGTTAGGATTAAGGGGAAGGTTGTATGAATAATATTGATACATATTATATAAATATATTTTTTGGTCCTAGCTAAAGTAATCTTATATATTTCTGCAAAGTTGTTCCCAAATAAAGCTAAGTAGTAAAATCTGTGCCAATTTCATTGGGATCTAATCCTGATTACCTTTACAAATAATTTTTACTTATCGATTATATTTATGCTGTGGGGTTTGAAAGTCAGTGTGATGAAAGGACAACGCCTTCGTTTGTCCGGGCTTGAGATGGAATTAAAAAAAATAGCCTGAATTAAAATAGATGAAATTATAAATCAATCGTATAGTTTTGAAGTTAAATCGTAGGTACAAAATAACAGTAATTGGAACCTTTCCTCTTTATAATATAACTGTAAATACGTACACTGTAGTTAGATAATTAAACAGTACATATTTTACAACTAGCTCATAGTTTTTAACAATTGTTTTAATTTGCTAAGTTCTAACTTCGCCTTAACGCATCTAAAACAAAGCCTAGTCAAAACAATAATTTAAGCATGCCTAAATTTAGTGTTCGAATATATTTTAGTGTTTAGGTAACCTTGTTAGCAGTCTGGGCCAGACATACAGCCAGACAGACATCGTTACTATGCGAACACTATTTTATATGCATATATGCATGTTTAGGCGACAATTTGGCTGATAAATTATCCATTATCTATATACTAGCTGTGGCCCGCGGTTTCGCCTGCTGATAAAACTATGGACGAAAACTTTAAGCTATTTCTGTTATTTAGAGGTTAATTTGAAAAAAGTAGAGCATTTTGATAGAGCATTTTACGTCTTCAGAACTCTTAGCTTTACCTCGCCCAGTAAAAGATTCATTTTAACGCAATAATACAAATAAATTAATTATAATTGTTTATTAACAACGTAAATAACATTAAGTACAACATTCAAACAGAAAAAGGGTAATGAATTAAGAAAATCACTGTGGGAGCCGTGTTCACTTTTTATGACATTTTTAATGTATGGGGTAACTGTGTTTTATTATTATGCTTTATGTGCACCTTACCATTATCCTTTAAATAAATTGAGATTAAAATTAACAACAAATTTAACAACAAGTTGCCTACGTATTTCAAAGTAATATTTATAAGTATAATTATAAAGTTGATACACATAGTAATTATAATCTTCTCAATTATTAATATTCTTATAATACTTAAAATATAATTAAACATACAATCAACACACGTGTTGAAATAAATATAAGTTTTATATTATTAATCCAGTGAATAAATGAATAATACTGTTGTAAGGAATTAATTTTACAATATCGTTAGATATTATATAAAATAAGCAATAATTAACAATTCAAACTTAATTAGTGTTCTTGTAAAAATAAAAAATGGGACTTTTTGAATAGGTACTATAATAAGTATTTTCAAAGATAATAGTCTAATTATGTTACATGTAGTTTAATTTTCTTATGTGAACTCGTAGAAATAAAATTAAGTATACTAAGATTCCTTGATGGGATTGCCTTATTTTCTTAACGCCTGAACAAATATAAGAGCAATATGCAATTAAATACGATATCATTGAAGAGCAAAATGCAATAATGTTATGAATACACATATACTTTTAACTTGTTATTTCGTGCAACAGGCAACAAAACTTAATTTAAAAACTATTTTTATTTAACCATTAAGCGTCAGTGCGGTAATAATTTTACGATATTTAATAATTATAACTGACAAAAATTACAAAAACGTAGACCAATACACAACATTAAGTATGAAAAAGGAGAAAGGGAAGAAGAATCGCGAGAACCGATCGATGTATACAGCCGTCTCTCTCCCGTTGCAGAACGTGTCGTATTGCGGGAGCGAGGCAGATGTACTTGCGCGAGGGTCCACCGAGTTTGGGAATATGTGCTGGAAATATAGATAATAAAGCGTGTGTGTTTTATTTATAAAACAGGACACATCAGACACAGTTTTATAAAGTTTTGTAGAATTAAACATTACATACATTAGTACAACTCGCAAATATAGGTATTCGACCGCCTCCTTGGTACAGCTGTGGTTGACGCGTAAGCGTAGAACCGAGGGGTCCTGGGTTCGATTCCCGGTGGAGACGAAGAAAAAAAAATGTCTCGGTTTGGCAGGACACAGAAGGCTGATCACTTACTTGTCCCTAAAGAAAATCGATCAGTGAAACAGATGTATGCATAATGCATCTGCCCTTTACCCCACTACGGGGACACGGGACTTCACTTTTTTTATATATATTTCAAGATTGCCAAAAATTATTTAAAAAAAAAATATTTTTCGTACCTGTAGGAAATTGCTACATTGACAAAATATAAACGGAAGATGAAAATATATTAAATTTGGGCCTCGAGAAATACTTAAGAAATAAGACAAATTACAAATTACTTTATTAATATAGACCATAAGAGTATATTGCATATCCTTCTTAGATATTTTTTCCCAATAATTATAATTTACTCCAATATTACATACACTTACTTTAAAAGCGTCCAGATCCCTCGACAAATCTTCATCCGAATACCCTTTCATTGCCTTAGTGGCCACGGGACCCATGTAATTATTGACCACAGCAAATTCGAACAAGGACAGAAAAACAAAAACCGAACAAGATGACATCCAAACATCTATAGCTTTTACATAGGATACCGGTGGTAGGCTCTGCTGTGACTGTGTGTTTTGAGTCGCTGAAATAAACACATCTTAATGCATTGATATAGAAAAAAACCTGTAACGATGGCTTCATAATATAAAGTGAAAAGGAGGTTTTGGCGTAAAATCGTATGTATATAAAATCAATCAATCAGGCTGAAGAGTTTGTTTCAAACAGCTAATTATGAAAAATGCTTCAATTTTTATTAGATACAGTAAAAGTATTGCTTTCATACAGAGATGAAAATTCAAGGAAATATGTATAATACTAGCTGTGTCCCGTGGTTTTACGCTCAGTGCTCCGCTCCTGTTGATCTTAGCGTGATGATAAATAGCCTATAGTCTTCCTCGATAAATGGGCTATCTAACACCGAAAGAATTTTTCAAATCTGACCAGTAGTTCCTAAGATTAGCGCGTTTAAACAAACAAACTCTACAGCTTTATTATATTAAAAATAATATTTAACATAGTATAGAAATATAGATAGATATTGTATGCATGCCTGATGGAGGTATTTATCTGCAATAGAAATGAATAGGCCTGATGATGATGATGATGTTTAAACTTGGTTGAACGCACGCAATCCATAATGCTTATTACGTTTATTATAGAACAGTATTACCCACCATTCATACAAGACTATTTCCTGTTATTATAAGTGGTTGCAATTTTTTGTAAAAGTTATATTTAATTACATTAGTAAATAGTTAAATTATTATGTAAGATGAATAATATAGGTAACTATAACTTTTAGAACATTCCAAAAAAAAATGGTCAGTTTAATAATAGTCGTATTAAATGGCAACACTAACAAAATTTTAATAATCTATTACTTTTTTCTTATATCATTTCTAAATAATAACATAATATATTTACCTAAAGTCAAAAGAGAGGTTACACCCAAGGTAACTCTGGCAGGAATAGCCTCCGGTTTAATCCAGAAGGATATCCAGGACATAACCACGATCAGAGCGGATGGTATATAAGTGTGAAAGAGATGGTAGCCCAGGCGTCTGCGGAGGTTGAATACTACTGCTAGACAGGTGAAGTTGCCTGGAAATATACTGACTGCTAGATGCAGGATAAAAAGACGTGTGTCACTCGGGGACTGCCGCGGTAAAGCTATTGCATGCTATGCCTTCAAGCCACACCTCCGCCCGTCGGAGTGGGGAGCGTGAGGTTTTTTCGATACGGAATTTCTCGATTCGGTCCCCGCGCTCAAGGCCCGCGATAGAAGCTATGCAATCAGCAATAGCTTAAAAATAAATCGATCGTTCTAGAAATCAGTGTAGATATCGTTTTTCGGACAGATATATTATTTTAGCTGTTATGACACTTTTTAGTATCTAGCATTTTTAATAAGGTAGTGATTTAGAAAAATTGGATGATTAGAATAAATGCATTTGATTGTCTCATGACAAATATTGCCTAGCTGTTATAGTATAAACCAAATAATTATTATTGTAACAATTATTCCTGAGACCTAAAGTAGCATCTACTCCCGAACTATATTATTATAGTAAAAATATACTACAGGAAATTTTAGATAATTAAGACTCGTTATCAAGTCCAATAAAACATGTATTATTGTAAAGGGTACGTACACAAATAACTCAGTTAATTTAGTAATACTTTACCTGTGGAATACTCAATGGTGCAATCCGAAGTATAGTTATTGGATATATCCAACTGCGGCAGTTCGATGTCCGGGTTGACAACCAACGGGTCAGTTAGGTTCCAAATGAACACTAGGTCGTGGACTGTGTGCGATACTATAAGAGATTTTTTTAATTTCTCAATTAAGACTTGGTGTTTATTTTTTACAGTTGAAAGACATTTCGATCATTTTGAGAAAATATTTAAGAATAATATATAAATAATATGGAGTATAAGTTTCATTTTAATTCTAAGCAAGACGTTAATTTGAAATTAATTTTACTATTAAAAGGGAGACTTATAAAAAGAACATATTTCAGGGCACGATAATGGATTTTGTAATACCTAACTTACAATAACAAACCTAGGAGAAATAAAAACGCACAAATTACTTACAGCTTTCGATCATCATGGAACAACTCTGGGTGTCATGGGGGTAAGATTCAAACTTCATTGCGCACGACAATACTAGGGTTAATCTGAAAATCATGGATTACAAACATAATCTTTAGTATCGAGGCATACAAAACAAGCTGCATAAACATTTGCAAATGAAAAAAGTTCCTAGATCATTACCGCAACGCCATCTAGTCGCAAAGCGAGCAAAGCTATATTACAAAGTTTGAAGAAGTAGGAAACTAGACTGATATAAATACGAGGCATATTTTTAAATACGTTCATAAAAGCACACATTACAAATACGTTTCACATTATCAGTAAGTAATTATCCAGTAATATTGAACTTACTTTGCCATATACAGAAGCGTTTTATCATGATACAACCATAAATAATGATTGGGTATGCTCATTTCATGAAATGTAACTTTCTTCGCGTTCTTGAAGAAGCAATCTGGTCTCCAGATGTTGTTGAGCCAGGCTACATCCAGAATACGGTATTCTTCGTGCATGTTTTCTGGCAAACGGAGACGCGGGTCCCGCCACGATTGTGCCAGAAATATGTCTGCTACGTATGTCTGGAAAAATTGAAATAATGTAATTGGAATTTCATCACACTAACGATAGTATATAATCATAATGTAGATAATATGTTACGTTCAGGAATCAATTTTGGAATAAATTGAAAGAAAAAATAGTTTACGTGTCGTGATTGCAGTAAAGGATCGAAATAGCGGAATTCGTATTATGGCTATCAATATCAATTACAATCATAGAAAGACCACATATTAAATTCGTGTCGTGGTCGACATGCTATTCAACCCTAAGATTCAACCACAACGCATTAGGTAGGTACCTATGTGCAATGAAAAAAAGGCCATGACGCGATCTTAACATTACCAAATCACGATGGATATGTACCTTTATATTTCTTGAAACGATTTTAAATTGTTTCTCTTACAGAATTTGAAACTCACCATACTCTCTTCATTAATAGAATCCAAGGACAACACAGTAACATGGAAATACACAATAGTTGGCTCCCCCAGGAGTTTCGGAGCTCGATTCTTATCATAGTACTTCGCTTTGACAGGCAATATGTCGCGTAACGACAGGCTGGTTTCTCCTTTCAACTCCATCTCTTGATATGATGAGTTTGCTCTGAAAGTTTTATTAGATATTTACACGATTTTATATAGTTAGGTCTCCCACGATAGGTAGGTAAGTGGACAATAAATACCAAGTATAAGGACCAGTTTCACGATGTGCTGATAAGTCATTTTTATATTTTCATACAATATTTGTGATTTTAAAGGACGAATATGCAAAACAAAACTAAAAAACTAAACAAAACTAGGACTTCTCAAACTGGGTACGTTCCTGAAAACGAAGGTTCTCAATGTGCAGCGTATAGCGTACCTAGCGAATTTATTTTTCTAATGCTTCTATTAAACAAATAGGCCAAGGCTCGTGTATTTACAAGTACAAAAAGATTAACAGTCGATAAATATGTGCATTTAAGGGGAAAATTGTCACACTTTAGTTTCTAGGGCAGCGAATTTGAAGGTCGTAAAATTGGATTAAAATAACAGCATAATATGTGCGCTACCCTTGAATAATAAGACGTGTAGCTGCTATACTTAGTTGTTTTCTATTTTACAATTTATCAAGTCAAGGATTCGGATGTATTATGCCCTGGCTACTATTATTTATGACTAGGTAACGCTGGACAGAAAATAGGAACAAAAACATCGTCCGAACCGAATATAGATCTCTCAAGAAAAATACTCCATTTAACATCTATAAAGTAATAATAGCTGTTAGATATGGCATTGAAAGAGGTGCAATATTAATATCGTTATTCTGTAGTATTTTATTCAGCTACCTTCCTTCAGACAAGCATATATAACTAATTAATAAAAAAAGTTTATGGTTTGTGCAGTCCACATAGGTAGCCACATATACCACTCTTTATTAATTAACCCAGGAAGTAATAAATCTAAATGATATAACATAAAGAAATACTTACAAGAAACTGACAGCGGCCTGCACCCTCCCAGCACTAGATATTCGCAGTAAGAACAGGAGCATTGAGGAAAACGCATACACGTCCACTTTGAGTTTCATTGTACACCTAAATCTACACTATTTTCACACTACAACACTTAGCAAGTGCTCGTCAGCTTTGCAACATGACGCCGATCAAAATCCTTTATTAAATTTTCTTTTACATGCCATATTTGTAAGAGAAGTCGTATGAGCCCGAGTAATCCTTTTATGAAATCATGCACTTCGAATTATAAGCAAATTATAACTTTCACAGTATAAGAAACACGTCTTGAAAAGTAGTTGAAGAGCGAAGTTAATATTACTCTATGTAGAGAGGGTTTAGATATGCTAATTACCTCTCGATATTGATAATTTACAATAAAAAATGAATACGATTGTTTTATGATGAAGTCACTAGATATTCGTAGTATTAATATAGGTATACTAACTAATATATGGGTAACAGCAGTATAAATATTGTACTGATTTGGTAACAGCTTTTTTCAAAACAAAGTATTATATGATAATTTGCCTACCGTCACAAAAATATACCCACTAAAACCGCACAAAACTGTGAAAAGCTCAGATCAATTTAATCGATTGAAAGTACCCAATGAACCATGGGAAATACTAAATACCTTATCCTACACAGCACTCGCACAAACAAGAGAGATTCTAAAATAAACGGCGACTACACTGGCCTCAAAGTATACCACTCGATGGCGACTTAAACACAGATAGCATTGCTAAGGCTTCTTTATGTAACATACGACATTTTAATACAAGCTGAATGGAGTTTATGATAATATACAATGTGTGAATTATATTAGGTTCAATTAGAAAGACTTCCTCATATAAGAGGCTTTGAAAACCTTTGCTTATAGATTTCCCCGATGGTTTTCTGGGCTTTCAGTTTATTCAGGGAATATTTTTCTTAACCTCGTTCTCAATATAGTTCCACGTGGTAATAACATTATCACGCAAACATTTATAATGATTTGTAATAAGCTTTATTAAAAGGAATGAGAACAAGGTTCTAAAGAAGAATAGGTATTTGAGGTAGAGAAGGCCTATTGAAATATGTACAAAATAATTTAAGATTTCCGGTTTTAAAATTTTACATAATGTTATAATCGTTTTATAGTTGACTAATTTATTGTTACCTAGCTTGACCTAGCGGCTTCGCTTGTGTTGTTCAATCTTTGTTTCATAATTTAATAAACAGTTTCAAGCAGTTGCTTTTTTATAAAGTTTCGTTCAAATTAAAGCATTATTGGGTATGTTTTTATCAAAAGCCAAGGCAGATGTATATCAGTGAACTATTGGAGAACATACATGATATTTTAGTGTTAAAACAAGAGCCAAAAATTGACAGAATTTCAATTCTTAAAATATTCAATACCGATTATAAAAATGACCTAGCTGATCTTTTTAGACCCAGCAACACATGTCTCCTGATACACATTGATATTGCCTATTTCAGAAATAAAATTATAAGTATCTATTTAATTATTATTGAAGATAACAGGATTAAAGCCGACCTTGTGCCACATGGTACGGATGACAAATACCGACCAAGTAAATTGTATAGAATAATCGAATGACTGCGTGTAATCTCTATTTTTTGCGTGGTATGCTTATTAAATTTATCCTGCAGTATTTAATAGGTGTAATATAATACTTGACCTTATTTGAAACGGTTACTTCCTATATAATGGTCACATTTCTTTACGAAATAGGTAGAAAATGCGAATTTCTTTAAATCATGACATGCATAATTGTGTACGAGCTGTCCGAAAATTGTGTTAATTTTAGTAAGTGCCCTAATATGGATAGATTTTTCTCTGAATCAAATACAAGATTTAACTATTTAAAAAATAGACAAAAGATTAACTTTTTGAAAAGATATTATAACCAATATAACTTTGCGGGATACTTATTAAATTATCATAAGGCTATTTACTTAATTTAAAATTATTTGCTTTTATTTATAATAACAATTAAATAATATTTACAAGCACATGTAATATTACCGCAGTAAGCAATCCACGCTTGAGTTTCACCAATCATAATTCATATTTCAAAATGTTCATAAATTTCCCTTACTCACTGACACTCTTCTTTCCTGTACCATAAATCCTCTGGCACAGATTATAAAATCTCCACTCTTCTAACTCTTCTGGTCTCTCCTTCACCATAGTCCGATACTGCGACCTTACTTCCATCATCTTTTTAGAACAGACTAAAGGACTTTTCTTCAAAATATCGGAAGCCTCCATCCATAAATAACTTCTAACAAACTTGGGATTCTTGAATTTATCCAAATGCGCCAAATACCACGTTAACAACCGCTCCGTTTCAATATCCGTCCAAGTTTCTTCTAAATTATCTTCCGAAGATATATTCTTGCTATCTTGCAAATTCTCCCTCAGTTCATTTTCCTTAATCAATATCTCTTCTAAAATACCCCTGAATGGTGTTTCTAGACCGTTTTTAAATGATTGCTTCAAGTAATTTATTTTAGTAAATACTACATTCACAGGTTCTGATAGATATGTGGCCAATTCAGACCAAAGATATTTCTTCTCAAATTTAGGGTTGATGAAGTCTTCTAAATTTTGCAAGTAGTATGTCAAAGCTTGCTCCACTTTGCTGTCATTTAATTGTACATCTTTGTAAACCTTTTTTTCTTCTAAATCATTATCTTTCCTCAATTTTAATATCGGCTTTAGAGCTAAAATTTTCTGCATTAATTTGTAATATGGAGAAGATTCGGAAGGATCATTTTTGTGGCGATTTTTAAGTAAAAGATACATTTTTCTGCACGCAGCAGGGGTTTTGTCGTCCATTTTATTTGCTATTTCAGTCCACATATCATTTCGGTTGATTTCTTGGTTTTCGTGCGATTTTAAATACTTCAAGTATTGTATGAGCAGTCGGGTTTTTGATCGTTTATTCCATACTTTAGATGAGTTTGACATTTTGATTACTTCAGTTTCTATAACCTCCTCTTCCTCTTCTTTTTTCTGGTATATAAATTGCGCTTGACTCATGTCTCCCCCCTCAGGTATTACAATGATACATTGAAAATCGTCATCTGAAAATAATAAATTTAGGTTTTATTTAATTGCAAATATTGATAACTGAACATAAATTATTTAATTTTCAACTTCAAACCTAATACAATAGACAAAACACATGGTGGCCCTTACTTTTTTTTCAGTAGCTTTAACTTTTATACCTTCTCGTCTTATAGTATGATAGAACTAATAAAACAGTGCCTTTTTCAATATAGTTGCAAAAAATATTGTTAATATAAAAATATTGTGCCGTGTAGTGTTTATAGTCACTACATTCCAAAGCATTCTAATCACCTATTATTTTCTACATGTAATTTAAGATATCAAAATTATACTTTAAGCAATTTTTAAAAAGTTAATGCAATACTATATAAGTCACAACTATTATTGTAAAATAAGAACAACACATTAGTAAATCTATACTAATATTCCAAAGCTGAAGAGTTTGTTTGTTTGAACGCGCTAATCTCAGGAACTACTGGTTAGATTTGAAAAATTCTTTCGGTGTTAGATAGCCCATGTATCGAGGAAGGCTATAGGTTATATATCATCACGCTAAGACCAACAGGAGCGGAGCAATGCGGGTGAAACTGCGGAGCACAGCTAGTCTTATATATAAAAATGAATCGCAAAATGTGTTGGTAAGCGCATAACTCGAGAACGGCTGAACCGATTTCGATAATTCTTTTTTTATTATATTCCTTGAAGTACGAGGATGGTTCTTATGTAGAGAAAACGTAAACATGTACCACGGGCGAAGCCGGGGCGGACCGCTAGTATCCTATAAATATATATTTTATACTTACCATCCGGTACTTCAGATTTAATATTCATGTACTGTTCTTCATCTATCTCCATACCCTCAACTTCAGACTTCTGATTATTGTTATATATCTCATCCATAATATTAAAATATTTCCATGATACCTTTACATCTGGATTATTTGCCTTCATTGTCTTCAATTTCCTGTATGATTTACGTAACTCTATAAATTTCTCTGAACAACTATTCTCGGTCCTGCCAATTTCATTAGCCAAGTTGGTCCATTTGGATTTGTTTTCAACATCTTTGTCAAGTTCGTTAAAATTATTTGCGAAATAGTTGATTAACTTTCTAATATCTTTAGGAGACCAATCTTCGATCTTGAGTTTCGCCTTTATAGCTCTGTATCCGAATATTTTCTTGCATAGAGCGTAATAAGGCCACATAACTGGCATTTCTGGTTTATTAATTTCCCTTTGAATATAATTCGTGTACACTTGTTTGAAGTTCCTAAACCTGTGTGCACATTCTGTGGCTGTTATGCCTATCTGTTTTGCTAACGCCTCCCAGAGTAATAATTTTTTGTAATTGTTTGAGGTGAACTTGTCTTTGTTTTTGAGGTAATATTCTAGTATTTTGTAGGCTTTTGCGTCACCGCTTCGTCGTTTGGAGCGTAATGTGAAGCCTCTTTCGTCATAGGACACTTCATCATCAGAGCGATTGTCTCTATCTTTATCATCAAATTCCTTGATATGGATTTTCTTAACTGGAATAATATATGAAAAGAAAAATATTAATAAATCTAAATTAAATAATTCAATTCACATGATATTCAAATCAAAATTATATAAATAAAAGTATGAGATAAAATCAAAATACACCATGCTAGAGAACATATAAAAACACATTATTTTAAGTAACCATTATTAAAATACAAGGAGCAGGCTAAACAAAATCATTTTAGTGTGAGAATTTTTAAATAATTTTATAAAATAGTATGTATTAAAGGCAGGAACCGTATTGTCATTAGTAAATAAGTGACACATACCTCCAATTTTT
Organism: Colias philodice; assembly: GCF_061535455.1. Taxonomy (NCBI): domain Eukaryota; kingdom Metazoa; phylum Arthropoda; class Insecta; order Lepidoptera; family Pieridae; genus Colias; species Colias philodice. The sequence goes on along the minus strand of NC_143109.1, from coordinate 3,441,281 downwards.
CCTGAATCAGCTTGTTGTTTATTAGATTTTTCATATCCAGCTAACAAATTAACATCCATGCCGTAATCAAAGATTCTATCAAACAAATCTATATAACACCAATCTATTTGCATTTCTGGGTCTTCCTTTTTGTCATCCAATATTGTTTTATACAAGGAAGTCAAATTATCCCATTGCTTTCTACATTCTACAACACTACAACCCAGTTTCTTAGCAACTGTTGCCCAACAAACATAATAACATACAGGATCTTTGACCATATTAATATTATCATAAATATACTGCACCAATACATTGAGTCTTTCCATTTGCCAATCTTCAGAGAAATAGCTTTTGCGTGGTTGATCCAACTCTACTTGTGTTTCTTTAGCAATTATATTGTCTAATATTATTTCGAGTGGAACACGACCAGTTAAGTCATACGCACCTTCAATAAGTTTATCGAAATGTGCATTTTTTAATTCTAGAAATTTCTCCATACAACAATCTGGCTTTTTATCCAGCAATCGACCAACTTCATGCCACAAAAAGCTATTAGGTATTGTGGGATCTTGAAAGTCTTTAAAGCAGTCATAATAATATTTAGCTAGGAATGTAATTTCTGTTGTGTTCCATGAATTTTTATCTACAGTATCTACCTGAATAGTTAACAGTTTGGGAGAAAACTTCTTTTGAAATTCTTCATCATTTTCATAAATTTCATCAAAAATGTGCATGTATGGCCAATTTACACTGGCGCTTCCAACCTCCAGTCTTTTATACAGCATTTTAACATAATGTTGTTTAAAGTTCAAGAAGCGCTTGTGCCAATAATCCACATCTTTCTCGCCCATGTCAAATGCAATTTTTTCCCAAACTGACTTTTGGTTGACATTGCTTAAATGGTAAGTTTTGTATTGTAAATAGAGCCTCAACATTTTTTCCACATTAGCATCAGCTGAAGTCTTTCTTATATTGGTTTTATTTTCATTTGTATTTTCAATGACCTCTGGCTTGCTTTCTGTTACATTTAGGTATGAGTCTGCTGAATTTTCATCCTGAAAGGCCTGGTGGCACAGATTATAAAACTGCCACTGTATATTCTTTCCCTTTAGCTTTTCTAAATGTATTTGATAATATTTATCTCTAATTGAGCGCAGTTTATACTCACATGAAAGAGGTTGCTTACCGAGCAGCATTGTTTTACAGGCGACAGTCCATAGATGTTTCTTTTTTGTGGTACCACTACGGAATGTTTCTTTATTATCTAGATAGAAAACAATTAGCCGTCTAATCTCTTCATCTAGCCACTGTTCTGTGGCCAACTGTTCACTTGCTTGCGCCAAGTCAAGTTCGTCAGCTGATTCACTCTCTCCTGTGTCTTCGATTACATATTTAGTTTCTGAAAGCATTTGAATATCTTCTTGCTGGTCGCTCTCTACAATGCCTGCATTGGACACATCATTACTTTCTGCAAAACAAATGTCAACGGTTGTTACTTCTAAATAAACTTCTAAATTAAACTTCTAGATAATTTTTAAATTGTGGTATCGACCATCATTACATTTATTGTGTCTTGAGTAATAGATAAGGTTATCACTTACCATCCACATAAAACAAAAGAATGTCTCCATTAGGTTGAATTTCACTTTTAATTACAATTTGTTCCATATCCATTGTAAAAGATCTTTATTTTCCTTTAGTATTACTCAAAAAACTGTTCGGATGAAAAAGGAATAAATCTTAAAATCTGATGTTTGAACTATATTATACGTACGAATGTATTGACAGTTTGGTAATATTTATTCACAATAAATATTTCGTAAAGTAATTAGATAGCCGGTTATTGAGTAAAGTTTACAAAATAATAATAAATACAAAACAATATTTTGACAGTGGCGGCAAAATGTTCAGAAAATCGGAAACAATGATTCACATTTTACAACAGCCGACAGCGCAGCAATGCTTTACATACGCCATTTTACTCAAAAATCATAGATAATGTAGATTGTAGACTTTATAGAGATGCATGATTTTTATAATAAAAATATACTAAACATGCATGTTAATATGTTACCTAGTTTTGTATAGAATTTCAAATTATTGAAGGATTTGTAGGAATGAAAGTAAAAAAAAACATGACGCGTTTTTGCGTTTTTGTAAGCCAACCATGGAAATTAAGATGGAAATATATATTTCCGTAAAGCATTTATTTTCCAATTTCCACATGTTTCTTATTCCGCTGACTGACTGGGCACTGGCTGACAATAATTATTAACTTTAAGAAAAAAAAAACGATATACATAATAATTCCTTTTTTCTAAATTCAAATTCCGAAAACAATTCCATAGGAAAAAAAAGGTCTTCGATAGACGACGATATGTAACTGGTAGAAGGGTAGAGTAGTCGCAGAAATCAGAAGGGCAAAATTAAAAGAAGTGCCAGAAAACATTATAGAAAGCCAGAGAAGGTAAGAATTAAGAAATTAACATTTTCTATTAATAAAGCGACATGATTACGTCATCTTCTAATTTGATTTTAACATTAAATTTTAATTGATTAATATTTAAACGTGACGCAATTCACTTCGTGAACTTTAGCGTTCTTTATATTGGGGCACGGAGGTGTGGCTTGAAGGCTTGCAATAGCTTTACCGCGGCAGTCCCCGAGTGCCATATCTACCGACTACGGTCTACGTCTTTTTTTTGAAAGTTTCGAGACTAATTATTACAGTAGTTACCTAAATAATTAATTATAATAAGTACCTACCTCACTAAAAATTATATAAGAGGCCAAATGGGAGCACATCTCTGGGCCACATTACTTATTTTTTGTACTCGATAATTTTTGAAAGAAACAACGGTGATGTATTTTGAATAACTTATCGAAGTTTAACTTCTTTTTGCGCGTTGAGAGTAAAATCTCAAGATCACCTCATGAGAATAGCGCGACCGTCATGTCATAGAGTAAGGCGAAGATTTTATTAGTACCTATATAGGTAATGTTTGAATTTTGCCAAAGAAGTTTCACTTCTGACACGTGTGCTCGGCATACACGCTCTTTTTTATCGGGCTCTTATCTTTCCATTTCGTGTAAGTATTTAAGGCAGAATAAATAAAACTATGTTGGTAGTCAATATATAATTTTTATTCACTTACACAAAATTAAATCAACATTCATCAGTCAACAAAGATTTTTGGAACTAAACGCACAATAAATTTTTTTAAATAAAAATATAATGAGCAGAAGTTCCTGCTACTGAAATAAAAGATTTAGGTTCATTTTGAACTTTACTCCTATACAGGGTGTCCCACTATTGGTATACTAAGCGCGAAGGGACTTGTAGTTTTGCATATACTGATCACGTAAAAAATACTTATATGTACAACAAAATTACACCAAAAAATGTTTGCTAAATTTTTCCTGAAAATCCATGTTTTCTTCTGTAACTACGCGCAGCCGGCATATACCGCTTCGCTAATGTGAGCATTTTGTCTATGAAAACATGATCTTAAACGATAGGTCACGAGCTGGTAGCAAATCTGGGCGGGTTGCTTGTTATGGGTGTACACATAGAGTTTTAATAATTCATCTAATTGAAAAAAAAATGCAGCTGGAATTTTATAAGTATTTTTTACGTACTTAGCGTATGCAAAACTATAACCTCCTTTCAGCTTAGTATACCAACAGTGGGACATCCTGTATAATATGGAGTAAAGTTCAAAATGAACTAGGTATATCAAATTGCAAGAATAAAGAAGAATAAATAACAATAATATAATAATAAAATAGGAATTCAATAATTATCACTTACCTTTAGCATTATTATAATAATATATTGGATAACAAAAATTTAACCAATTTTAAATAACATAATATGTGAAAATTCTACATTTTATGTAAATTTTTTATTTGATATTTATATCAGATTACTTTAATGCAAAACAATCGTTTCTAAAATATTTTATATTGGATATTATTTATGATGTCAATATTTATTATTACAATATGTAGTAAGACTTCTCAATGAAAGATAGTAACATAAATTATATTTACTTTTAAAAGAGTAAAATTAAAAATAATTGTCTACTTAACATGTAAATTCATTATACCTTTATTTTACTTTTGTTACTTTTGTTAGACATTAAAAAAATCTTGTAAAATAATACTTTTTATTTGTACAGGTGCGATATGCAAGACCTAATCGACTTTTTTCTTAGAGCGTTGGTAATGCTCTAAGAATTTTTTGTATTATCTTTCTGTAACAGTATTTCTTATTTTCCATGTCTTTATTACTTTTTACGATTTACTCTCAAGTTTTAACATAATGCAAAATAAGCAGGATTTCTAAAACCATAATATTGGTTATGTGGTTACCTTTTAAACATGTTTTAAATATGTATTACAAATGTATAAAAATTCCAAACAAATATATTAATATTTCACACATCATTCATATACTATCTAAATACGACAAGATACATACTTAAGCATTTTATTTAAAAAATGAACCCTACTTTTACCGATTAGCTATAAATCAAATTTATTTTATATCTTTAAAAATATAAAAACTTTTTCACATATACTTACTAATATTACATCCTATACGTTATAATTATAAATGAATTAACTGAACAGAGCCGAAGGGAGGTGGTGAGGTTCTTTTTCCTCAAAAATGGTACAAACCCATTTTTTGAGGAAAAAGAACCTGCTTTATTAGAGTCTGGCAACACCACTACCTTACAATGCATACTCTAGGTAATTAGTATCATCCATACTCGAAAGATATAAAAATATCTCGTCTCTGTTCAGCTTTTTCACTCATGTTATTATATTATGAAATAAATATATTATTTAATTTAATTATAACATTTAATCTTAAACTTGACTTATGCACACACGAAAGCTCTTAAACATTAAATTGGAATTATCAATAGATTATGCTTTTATTTATTTGTATCAACAAAAATATAAAACTGGAATAAATAAAATATTTTTAAAACAATAACAAATGTTATTAAGATATATTAAAATAAGAGATTTAAGTACATATTGCACATTTCCTTTAATGCAAGTCTACTTCTGGTTAGATATTTTTTTATATTCGTTAAATTGTTTAAAATAAAAATTATAATTATTAAAAGAGAATCATTTGCGGCCAACGCCTATCTAATAGCAAAGCTTGCTTATATCATGGACCAATATAATTAATATATTGGTCCATGCTTATATTCATTCTTTTAAAATTACACCATGTAATTTAAGAAGTTATATTTTATGCTATCTAACTCCCTTTTATAGAAGACATTTGCGACACCTAGTGCTATTATTTTTAGACTTCGATTTCAAAGAGGGTAAAAAGATGATAATACTCAGTTCAAACTAATTAAAAAATGGTCTAGTTACAGAGAAGACAAGCAAGGCCTATGAAATTATTCTGTTACGTTTTTTAGAGGTTTTACACTCTATTTACTATCTATATTCTATGATATTGAATATTTAAAGAGACTAGAAACTATTTGATTTTTGGCACAGATACGATGATACATTTATTTCTGTACTATAATGTATTTAAATTAAATTTAAAATAATTATTACAATGTATACTGTAAGTTGTTTACACAAGCGAAAGCAACACAACATTCAAGGATATATTTTGTACAAACATTTGGTTCTTATTTATCTAAATTTGTGACGTCTGTTTTAATACTATCTGAAATAAATAAAAGTTTAAAATGGTAAAATTTCAATGTATAGGTACATTGGAATTTACCTGAAATAGAATTTATTCAAGAAGAGTTTTAAGCACATGATTAATTTTCTTTTGAATAAATTAAATATATATAATATTAATATATTTAATTTATTCAAACATTTACATAAGTATAACCTTTAAATACAATATCTCCATTTCTTGTAAAATTTTTCAATTTCTATTCGAATAACTCAATTTGAGCGAGCTATCCGCGACTCGTTTTAAGCGAAAATGCTTGAAAGCGCTCACAATGAGTTTAAAACACGCTCAAAAGTGCTCAAAACGTACTAATAGGAATTCAATAAATAACTGTCAAACTTTAAATGCATTATTTACTTATATTTGGCTAAAAAAATGAATAATTTTTTTCATAGTTGATAGGACGGATGCCCTGTATTGTCCATTTTAGTTTAGATGTTTGTTCGCTCATAGTGTTGATAATAAAAAGAGAAATAATATATTTTCCTACATTTTTAGGAATTCAAACTCAAAACATTTTGAAAATTATACTGAATATTCATATGACTACTACATAATACATACATTTACTATACATTATAACGTTTCATCTATCTATTATAAGCATTTATAGTTACCTATTTAAAAATTATTTTGTGTTAAATAATAAAGAAACTGGCAACATATATTATAATTCATAGTGTTGTCATTTTTATACTATTTTTTTATAGATAATATTATGAATAATTTCACCTTTGAATAATTTATTTTGTATGCGTTTCTTTTAAGCGTCATTAAATCTTACATACAAACTCCACAATACACATAACTTTAATCGATAACTATATATTAAGTTGTGACTGCTTTGAAATTGATTCATTTGCTTATGAGGCGGTTTTCAAAATAATAATCTTAAATTAATATAAAACGGTCTTTGTACATGTTGTTTAGAACTAAAGAAAATGTCATATTATGTTCTAAAGAATTATTAAAGTAACTATACAATTTAATTTCACATATAAATACTATGTGAAATATAATTGTATAATCAAGGTAATAAAGAATATGTAAATTAATTGCCAGTTCAAAAAATTATAACAGAACGTGTATTTTATCTATGGTCCTATTTGATTTTAGAATTGTAAGTTCTGAAGCCTTTTACAAGCTGAATCTTTGTATCATACAAAAAGTTTTCATCTATGAAATAGCTACCTACCTTCTCTTGAATTATATAAAGTTTTTTTTATTACTAGTAAAAAATTAAAGCTGTCACATGTTACCATACTTCACACTTTTGTTTAGGGTTCATTGTGGAACCTAGAGGGCATTTGAATTCCGTAGAAAATTCTGGAAGATTCGATATTGGTCCGATAACGCGGTATTTTGCTACCGTGTGGTCATCTTTTTCGATTTGCATTTTTGTCGATTCTTTTGTCATGGCGGAACACCAAACCTAGAGACAAAGAAATGTTACAAATCTATGCAAATGAAGTGTTAGTGCGGTATAATAGTTCCATAGACAATATAGATTCGTATACTGAATTTTAATAGAAATAACAGTAGCTTTCATTTTAAAATTATTTATCATTCTTTAGAAATAAAAATAATTTGCCAAAGAAATAGTAATTCCTAGGTTCTTTTATGCAGAATTTTCTTCAAAAAGTTATAACTATACAACATGCAAATATTTTTTGTCACTCATATCTCTAATATTAGAAATGAAGCCCTTAAGGTCTGTGTGCATTATCAAAAAATATTCATAAATTTTTCATTCAAATAAGTGCTAATTACTTACCTGTGCAAACGATATAAAGAACAATTGTCTATGCGAGTACTTCAATCCAGGGAGGGTGTAGTTCTTAGCTGCTGTCTTACTGTACTCCAAATACGCGTGATACGATGCTTTTAGACCACCATTATCTGCTATGTTTTCACCTGGAAAAAATAAAAATAGTATCAATAGACAAATCTCTGCTATTTACAATTTTTACAACTACCTTGATAAGTTATAACAAAGTGAGGGTAGTTATGAATGGTAATCACTTCAATTATTAATTTAAAACTATGTTAAGGTGCTGCGGATGTATTTTTAGATTAGCAGATATCTAAAAAAGAGAAATATAACACTGTCGGTGTTACACATACTAAATACACAGTCAGTATATTATTATTAGTTTTTTGACACATTTTAGAGACGGATCTATTATTGACTAGCTACTTACCTATTTACGACTACCTTAATCTAATAAAAATGTACAAGTATCAAAAATATTAATTTTACATAGTTCTAGTTTTTAATTACCCAAAGTCTGTTTCCCATTAAGCCGCTGTCCCTCCATGGAATACTGTGAGTATTGCTTCTGAATGCACTCCGCCCTTTTCTTGAAGCGAGCTATCGTCGCATTGTTCCACCATTGGTTCAAGTTTCCGAATCTGTATCAATGTGGCATTTTATATTAATATTTATTGTATGTGATGTTAACAGGAATCTTAATAGTTAATACTATTATAAAGGCGAAAGTTTATAAGGATGTATGGATGTATGGATGTATGGATGTATGGATGTATGGATGTTTGTTACTCTTTCACGTAAAAACTACTGAACCGATTACAATGAAATTTAGCACACATATAGAGGGTAACTTGGATTAACACATAGGATAGTTTTTATCCCGGAAATCCCACGGGAACGGGAAATATACGGGTTTTCCTTTGAAAACGCGGGCGAAGCCGCGGGCGGAAATCTAGTATATAATAATGGCTATATACTGTTGACCTTACAAATAAACGAGGTGCAAAATTTTATAGATATTAACTACTTAAATATGTATAACCTAAAATGGGCATATACATGACAGAAAAATTAAAGACACAGTTTAAAAGCTTTAATCCGCCCAGAAATAATGCGTGATTGTATGTTTACGGGTCAACATTTTTCTAACAGTTTACCATCTCGCGAGATAAATTATGAACTTGCTTATGGCTTTTTATCACGCTTAGCTGTACCAATGTTTGTACTTTGTAAACCTCCTTTGCAGTGGATTTTGACGCATTTTAAACGGTGATATTAAATCTATCTATATATATAAAACTCAAAGGTGACTGATACAGTGATCTATCAACGCACAGCCCAAACCACTGGACGTATCGGGCTGAAATTTGGCATGCAGGTAGATGTTAGGACGTAGGCATCCGCTAAGAAAGGATTTCCCGAAATTCTTGCGAGAACGGGGAAAAACGGGGATGCTCGTACAAAGTCGTGGGCGGAAGCTAGTTACATATATATATCATAACTTACCTATCATACTCCCGTCCCTGGTCATCAAACGCATGGGTCAGTTCATGTCCCATGACCACCCCCATGGCCCCGTAGTTCACGCACTTGGGGTTGTTCTCGTCGTAGAAGGGAGCTTGAAGGATTCCCGCGGGAAAAACGATTTGGTTCTTAGTGGGAGTGTAGTAGGCGTTCACTGTTGATGGTGTCATGCCTGTAAGTGGATTAAAAGATAATAACACAGATCATAATTAATCATTATTTGCCCAAAATTTTCGTAATTAACTACAAATTAAGTATGTCTACATAATATATGAATTGATTGAATTCTGTGCATTATATAAATCCTAAAGTTACAATTTACTTCTGCTTTAGAAATTGTCGCATTTTTAAATGTAACTTGACTACCCCAAACTCACAATATTTGATGAATCAAATCGATTGTAACATGGCACAAATCCATACTAATATTATAAATGCGAAAGTAACTCTGTCTATCTGTCTGTTACTCAATCACGCCTATACCACTGAACCAATTTGCATGAAATTTGGTATGGAGATATTTTGATACCCGAGAAAGGACATAGGCTACCTTTTATTGCGAAATATGTACCACGGGCGAAGCCGGGGCGGACCACTAGTAATCTATATGTAGCGGAAAACAACTAAAAAATCTGATAAAATTAACCTACCGTTAACTTTAAAGTTCTGAATTTTTACTATAAAATTTCAATGTTCTTAAATAATTTTCCCATAAAACTATAGCTAAATTCATAATAAACTATTAACTTACCCCATTTCGTCTTATTGACAGGCTGGTCAAGTTTCCTCAAGTCATGTTTCAGACTGAATGTATTAAACGCGATATTATTCTCGAAGTACTCATTGGGCTTGACTATCAGCTCTTCGTACTGTTTATCTAATTCTTCCTTGTTCAGAATGTAATCCGGAAAACCTGTAATAAAACAGGAATAATTATAATACTGAAAACAAAAAAAAAACGATTGCTAATCTAAGCTTAACTATCAACTTAATTAAGTTAACTACATACCATAATTCTAATGATTGCAACGACACCTCATAAATCAAAATCCGTTCAGTAGTTTAAGCTTTAAGCTGTAGGGCGTACCAAATAAATGCATACATACATACACTCGAAAAACATAACCCTCAATCGTCAAAATTAAAGTAGGTACCTATCATATCAGCGAACTGAATGCTTATGAGTTATGAAATTAACCTTGTCAGTCACTACACGACTTTTCCAGAACAAAATTACCCTAACCCAAAAGACAGAATACAAGATCTACCAAAAAGACTTTTACAAAACATTTTCCCTACAATTTTCCACAATCCTTACCAATCATATCAGTAATAGCATCTGCCTTGCTCTCCGCAGCCTCTCTCGTTTCTGCGTCCATCCAGTCCAACTGCTTGAGATGCTTCTTGAAGGCCGCTCAGATATTTCCTATCACTGTCTAACCTTCGATTTATTACCTTACTTATAATATTATTGACTACTAAAGAGATTTACCTAATTGCCAAAGAGGCTTCTCGACTTTTCCAGAACAAAATTACTTACCTAACCCAAAAGACAGCATACAGGATCTACCAATAAGACTTGAACAAAACATTTTCCCTACAATTTTCCACAATCCTTACCAATCATATCAATAATAGCATCTGCCTTGCTCTCCGCAGCCTCTCTCGTCTCTGCGTCCATCCAGTCCAATTATTGCTTGAGATGCTTCTTGAAAGCCTCTCGGATATTTCAACCTTCTGTTTTTGCCTTAGTAATTATATTGTTGACTACTAAAGAGATTTACCTACCTGCTAAAGACACAGCTCGAGTTTTTTGGAATAAAATCTGATCTTACCTAAAATATTGATTATGACATCCTCCTACAAAGACTTTTACGAAACATATATATATATATAAAATCTATATATATAATAGCGGTCCGCCCCGGCTTCGCCCGTGGTACATATGAAAAATAGATGTTGGCCGATTCTCAGACTTAGGGCGTTTGTCCACTACAAGGAATTTTACGGTCCGGCATTCCGATTTTTTACGGTCCGGTATGGCACGCCATTAATCTATATACTAGCTTGTGCACTATACGTAATTTTACTGTCCGACATTTTACTTTTCCCTATTCCGGATGGTTTGTTGTGTCTACGAGTCGCTGTAGGTATAATTGTTTTCGAATGCCCACTTGCTTGGATTTTACTGTTTTCACTGCATATGCCAATTAAAAGCAAGCTCTTGTTTTACTTTCTTTTAGTTGGCAATGAGATTTGAGAAGTCGGTATTGTTATTTTATATACATTGACCAAGCATTGACCTATAATTATTATCTAAGTAAGTGTTGGTAAGTTAAAGTTCAAGTGGGAATAGCTTTAGCTCCTCGTCACCGATTGAAATAAATAAGTGAAACACGCATTTTAAATCTCTTACGGAACTTTACTTTTTATTATAACGAAGTAATATAATATTTCACCTTCTATATTTTTTACTCATTTCTTGTAAAATGCAAAAACAATCATTTATGATAGCATTATACCGCCAAACTTCCTTGAACTGTACCTCACTGATCCGAGTAAAGACGGACAGGTGCACAAGCAATTCATCGGTTTTTTCATGCCACACCGGACCGTAAAAAATCGGAATGCCGGACAGTAAAATTCCTTGTAGTGCACAAGCGCCCTTACCCGATATGCACAGAAAATTTCATGAGAATCGGTCCACCCGTTTCGGAGGAGTATGCAGACAGACATTGTGACACGAGAATTTTATATATAAGATAAAACTCAAAGGTGACTGATATAGTGATCTATCAACGCACAGCCCAAACCACTGGACGTATCGGGCTGAAATTTGGCATGCAGGTAGATGTCACAACGTAGGCGTCCCCTAAGAAAGGATTTTAGAAAATTCATCCCCCAAGGGGATCAAATAGGGGATGAAAGTTTGTACCATGAAAATTTATCTTTTCCACGCAGGCGAAGCTGCGGGCAACAGCTAGTTACCTTATAATTATCTAATACCCTCACCAATCATATCAGTAATAGCATCTGCCTTGCTCTCCGCAGCCTCTCTCGTCTCTGCGTCCATCCAGTCCAATTGCTTGAGATGCTTCTTGAAGGCCGCTCGGATATTGTCTATCATTATCTCGCCTTCAGTTTTGGCAGCACCGTGGAAAACTTCGCGAACGAACATCGCGCCTACCGCAAATCCTGAGAATGGAGTAAGTTAATCAATTAAATCTGTGAGCAATCTCACTTTTGATATTAAATTAATAATTAAAATAAATTAAATTCATAATTCACATTTTGATATTTGGTAATAAATTGGATTAAATTGGGTAATGCACAAATACACAAACATAATTTATTAATAATTCACAAAAATTTAAACGTGCAAATCGGTAAATTTGATGCATCTTGCAATCTTTGGTGCAAAAATAGGGGATACGAGCCGTCACATACTAAAAAATTTCAAAGAACTACTACTACTAATAGGTCTAGTTTATTTCGTACAAAAGTTACAAAATGACATATTTTAGATCTACCCTACATTAAAACAATACTTCTAATACTTCTAATACACATATAAATCTTACCAATAGCATTATTAGTATCCGTAACACAGTATCTCCAGGATTCTTCTGCTCCTTCAGAACCGAATAGTGCTTTTCGTAATATTTTGGATGCGTCTCGGAAAGGTTTGGATAAATATGTAGAGAGAGATCTCGATACTTGCCACATCATGTAGCTGGTGATTGTTCTGGAAGTTAAATGTTATTATTTAGAATAAATATTGCTCTTGAGAAACCTGGAAACAAATAGGCGGTAGTGATGAATTATAAGATGTTAATATGCAAATGTTAAAAGCCGCAAGAATAGAAAGCAACAAAAATGAATATATATTAAAAATTCAGTCCAAATGAAAATGTGTCTATAGTTTTGACTCTCTTTCATTGAGCTGAATAGTGTATTTTATAGAAGGGACAATCTAAAGACACCGAACTGACATTTGTTTCATTAAAATTTAAAAGTAGTTAAAAATAATGTGTTACCTTTGGTCTTCTTCGGTTTTACTGTACTTTCTGAGTACTTTTGTCAAGTTTCTAAAATATTCCGGCGCGTACACTACTATTGTCTCATTGTCAGGAATCTAAAGGAGAAAAATGTATATATGTTTTATTATTATTGATCACGACAATATTATTATTAACCTCAGTTGACAATAATTGCAATAATAGTTAAAGAATAAGGCAATTCTATCAGAACACTGCTTAACTTTAGCTTTGTAAAGTAGAATATAAAATTTTAATATCTCATTTTTATACATTTTCCAACTTACCGTTCTATTAACCAATCTGAACGCATCATTGAAAAACACGCTCCAATTTAAAAATGGCGCCTCCCTTTGCCACTGTTTCACGGTAAACGGATTGTACAACCCCTCTTCATCCCTTCTATCCTCAGAGGGGGTTGTTATATTGGCCAATTCTGTTTCAAATTGTATTACTTTGCTCATTTGCTGCCTAGCTTCAGTTTTATTGGCACCAAGTAATACGCAAATACGAGTCATATAGTCTAGGTAAGCGTCTAGGACCTTTTTGTGAGCTGTTTTGTTTAGGTAATTGTCCCGGGTGGGGAGGTTTAGACCTCCTTGGTCAAGCTGAAAATAATAGTCGAGTGTATTTATAAACAACTGCTTTATCCTGCAGAATTATTTTAGAAACATTAATTCGTTTAACATTATAAAATGAATTCTTTCAACATTGAAGAAAAAGCCTATTTAATACAACTGGGATCAGATTAAAATTTTTCTTAGTAATATTATGATAATATACAGAAGTAGCAAGCAACTATAATATTACTCACCACTATAACATGCTTAGTTGAATTTCTGTCATCTTCTGTAACCGCCCAATTGAAAAGACCGCCCAAATTGTATCTAAAATTGGAACAAATTGAATAATAATTAACATGATTAATTTTTCCTTCAATTTCAAAACTAAAAAAGCTTGTAATATATTAGAATTATAAACAAAATAATACATATAAGTACAATACTTAAGTCCATAAAATTTCGTTTCAGGTCAGATCTTTCAGGAATTTGAAAATGTGCTATAATACCTATATCTATAAAATTCACACTATTTAAACACTACTTCTTTTCTGAAACATAATCCTGCTAAACCAAACCACAAAAACCCTTACGATTTATTCAACGTACCTATTCTGAATATCCTGCAATAGCTTCTGCAGATCCCACTTTTGCGTTCTCACAAGCGTATTTGGCAGAATATGCCAGCCTCCCAGCTTCTTTATGATGCCGATCAGTGGTTTATCTCCCAACCTTTCTATTGTTTCATTTGTGTCTACACAAGCGTCGTAATAGATTCGAGCTTTCGCTTCTGCTCCGGTGGTCACGTTTAGGTTTATTTTTTCTGGAATTTTGTGATATAGTACATTTATTGTTTGATTGGTAACTTATTTGAAAGTATTGGATACTTGTAGAAAAGGACTTGAAGAATTTAATGTTGTGGTAGGTATTTTTAGAGGTACATAAAACAAACTACATATTATGTATACAATGCTCAATAGGCAGTTTATATAATTTGAGAAAAATTTAGGTAAATAGACCGGTTTCCCTAATATTGTTTTTGTTTATACCGGTTATTTTATTGTTTCTTGATTTTTATCTCTTTAAAACAGGCTCGTCAAAATTAATTACCCATAAGTTCCTATGACGTCATAATATATATCATACTAAGTATACATATAAATATCATATGTATTATCATAAATACGAATAAAATATGAATCTTCTTAACTGAATCGCACCTCTATTTATGAATGGATTTGGATCCAAATTTGGTAAAGAGACAGATCCACATACCACACAAGAGACTTTTATAAATTGAACACTTTACACAACATATTAACAAGCAATTTATTTTTATGTATATGGTATGATAAAGTATCAAATTATTTTAACAAATAAACACCATAATTCGTCAAATATTTGAATTCGCAAGGTGCCTCTAATGACATGAAAATTCTGAAAAATCACGTAAGTATACAGAATGTTGGCTTGACATTCGTTTCCATGTTGAGTTTGATTTTTCCTGTTATATTTTATTATATTCTTAAAAAATTAACAAGAATATGTTTCATAAATAGTGTTTTTGAGAGACAAAACGTTAAAATCTATACAAGTAATAAAATAAATCGTTTAGATTACAGAAACATCAACAGATACCCTTATGTGTCATGAGCGGTGGTGATCACTTACGAACTACTCTTTATACCACATCAAAAATATTTAAAAAAATATCTCAAAATATCCACAAAAATCACAAGTTTTCAACTTACCCATAGCAGTCTTAATAATCAGCTGATTCTGTAGCTCTATCTGACTAAATATACCCCAGTTGGACTTCCCTTCAGGTATAGGGTTGTTTTTCACCCAACCCCCACACGCGAACTGGTAGAAATCATCACAAGGGTTCTGTGTTTCATCCAGGGCCTTTATAACCTCGCTAGCTGTGTAGATGCATGTGCCTGATAGGCAGAGATCTGAAAACAAGAATTAGGAACAATTTTAAGACCAATAAATTATATACATATCTAATGTAATATCTGGAAATACTTCGAGGGTAGTTGCGAAGAAGCACGTACCTACGTAATTTTATTTAAGGTATTTGACGTTATTTTAAATGTTACTATTTCAAAAAATAATAGTAAAACACGATGTAAGAATTAAGTTGATAAAGTGCATCCGTCTTTTGTGCTATGAAAGCTAGGTATCTAGAATCTAAACTCAAACACCTGATTGTCTCATATGTTTATTATATTATTTTTCAAATAATAGAAACCATTAAAATAACATCTAGCTTGAAGAATAGTGGGATAAATTAAACTGTAATAAACATATAATACTATAATCATAAATGCACGGTATTGTTACATCACTAGCTCATATACCTATAACAATATAATAACACACTTATGGACGTCTGTAGCAAATCGCAACCAAGGTTAATGTTAATTACGATTTACGATGCTAAATCATTGCATGTAGAAATTCACGAGAAAATAGAATTTCATAAAATTTAAAAACGTAAAACGTTTCAATCTTGAAAACATGATGCAAAGCCAGAACATAGGTACATATTTTAAACATTTAGAAGTTTTTCAGACAAATTGTAACTACTTAACAATAACTAACATTTTAAATAAAATTTAAAAACGTAAAACGTTTCAATCTTGAAAACATGATGCAAAGCCAGAACATAGGTACCTACATATTTTAAACATTTAGAAGTTTTTCAGACAAATTGTAACTACTTAACAATAACTAACATTTTAAATCCGCTACAAAAATCTTAACGTAGTTAGGTACATCGTATAAAACTAAACAATAACAAGAAAAATTTATCACATAACCTTTGCTAACAAAACATAACACCATAGCGTACTATTTACATTACAATTTCATACCCAACTCGGTATAATTTCACAGAACAAACAGACCATTCCTATGTAATATTCAAGACATTTTCTTTGCCATTACACGGCGTGTTGGCAAACAATACGACACCATAATCGCTGACGTCATCAACAATATGACATTGACCTTGCCTTGCCTTGTGTTAGCTCGGTTATTGATCTGATTTTAGGGCCATTGTAGTAGCTTTTATCTGCTAATCTATGATAACTGATAAGTATTATACTTGCAAATGCTTTTGTCGGTATTGATAATATTTTTGAGGTGGTAAAATGCATGTCTGTCTGTTATGCTCTCATCGGTACGGTAAAGCCTTGGAAGAACTCATTTTGATGATTGCGAGCAGAAAACTTGAAGGAGATGAATAAGCATGTGAAAATGTGTATGGATAAATTCTACTGATTGACAAAGTGATGTGAACGCATGCGCAACTAATCATCACTTTTGGAACGAAGAATAAATATATTACGTTCGATCTAATTTATAATATGTATATCGAGATTTAATTATTTTTCTTGCTTCAGTGCCCACATATAAAACATATTCATATTCATTTATGTACATTGTATTAAGGAGAAAAATGAAAATCCCAAACTATTGAAACGATTTCGGAAATTCTTCCACTAGTAAAAAATATGAATTATTCCTGGATGCAATGAACAATATTTTTTGAATTCCTCCAGACAGATTATAATACACAAATACATATGTAGGTACTTTACCGCTATCCTTTTCAACGGCTGGCACACGAGGATACGACGCTGTCTGCGTGCTGACTAACAGCGTAGTGGTCAGCATCACCATCAAGAAGAGGATCCCGCTGAAAACCAGCAGGAACCGCTCTAGCTTCGTCCGTTGGTGCCATGCTAGGAAGGTCAGACCCTGGAAAAAGATAGCATTCATGTAATTACAGGTAAATCGGCTTAAAATAAACATATTATCTACATTCTACATACGATTATTTTCATGTTCCTATTTTTGTTTTAAATATTAAATTAGGCACCGTATTGTTAATTTTTAAACATATTCTGTGGCAAAAAATCGCTGTATCAGAAATTAGTTTTTCAATGTTATTAAGAAAGAAGAAGAATCAGAAATTTTGGTACATTTATAAAAAAATCAGATGACTTATTCACTTCGGGAGGACAATCTTGTAAATAACAAAAATCTTAAAACCAGATCAGTTCGAAATAAATTATAGGCACGTAAAACAAGACATAATTAAATATTTTTTCAAGAAAAATATGTTAATTAAGTTTTAGGGTATAATAAACGTTCTTCATCAAGCTTATTAAAATCTCAGCACAGAATTATTATTTTTAAATCTAGAGCATGCGGGGCGTGTTAATTAGATTCTTAATTAAATACACGGTCGAAAAGCTAATTAAAATGGATGTCGTGAAAACTGTCGACAGAAGTGAAAAATGTAACATGTCAAGACTCTTAACATTAGGTACATAATATATTTTTCTAGTAATAAAACTTCATTTCTTCAGAATATGTTTTACAATTTCATAATGTAAGTAAAAATTTAAAATCGCGGCACTTTTATAAATAACAATGTTAAAAACATAACTTCCAATTATAAATATGATCCCTTAAATAGTATCTGTACTAATTTACTTAATCAAAAGTAACGTCAATATGTATACGCTTCTGTATAAATAAAACAATGTAATTATAACAATAACCAGGTCGGGTTAAACTTAGCTTACGTGAAGTACTGCACTACAAAGTCCATTTGTTTTTTTTTTCAGGTCGACTGTTTTCATATAGTTTTAAGTACTTTCATTTTTAGGCGTCAAACTAATTTAATTTTTTCTTATAATAAAGGCTAAAAGGCGGTAGTAAATTATATAAACCATTTTTACTTTCATATTATTTAGTTTCATATGTCTTTGTTGCTTAAACAATATACAATAAATATCAATATTTTCTAAAAAATAAAAGATCTCAAATGCACGTTGTTTACTCTGAGTTCACTCAACTGCGAACTTAACAAGAAAATGACAGAATACTTAATTTATAAATTTCCCAACAGTGTCACTTTAAATGTCGATTTTTTATTTGAACTTTTGCGTATTTTCCCGTCACAGTTGACATTTTGTTCAGTTTCATATAATACAAGAATACTTAAGGCTTTTACGTCACAACGGGATTCCCGTTTAAAAATCTTTAAATATGAAACCTATTTAAATAAATATACTGTGACGCTCACAACCTTTACCCTGAATATTTAATAATGTGTTTTATAAATACCTACGCTTTTATGTTTGTTATGTTTTAGAAAAACAATTTAAAATACGTTGTGTATTTAGGATTTTTAACCGTCTTAAGTGAAACAGAAAATAAATTATAAATTCTTCGCAGTAGGTACGGTTTCGGAGGACCAAAGCAGTCATTTTAAAAATTTGTAATATCTTCTCGACTCTCGGGTCCATTGGGAATTTGATCCAATAAATTGTAACTTTGCGGGAAATTGGGATCAGATTTCTGAACCAGACGGGAAATATTTAAACATAGAAGTATTTTATTCCTTCAAGTATATTTTATTCCTACAAGGCTACAAACAAAAAATACCTCTAGCCCTTTTTTTGCGAAGTCTGGTGGAAATAAATAAATAGTCCTTCAAGTCAATTTGTGTCATTGATAGAAATGCATGTAATAAAGAGCCATTGTTTAAAAAAGTTTTCAATTCCACACAATAAGGTCTAATTCACACGAGAGTTAAAAAAGCGTTGCGTTAAAACCCGGCGTTGGCGCTTTTTAAACGTTCTCTCTGTGGTTGTTCATACTAACGCTTTAAAATCACTCATGTCTCGTCTCTGGCTTCAGTAAGACGTGGAAATGGTTTCTGCTAAATTAATGGCACTAGCGATTTGTGTTATTAAAAGACGAAAAAGAAAACAAAAGGCATTCTGGGTACATCCTCTGAATGAACAGAAATACTTAAAAGGGCAGTTTGTGACACTGTACGAAGAGTTAAGGCAATACCCCGGAAATTTTTTTAATTATTTTTAAATGTCTATAACGATTTTGAATACAGGAACGGACGAGACTCCACATCTATAATTAATAGTTCGGGATCAACAATCCACGACATCGTATCGATTTTCTGATGATTATAAGCACAACAAACACGTGCGACCGCTGAGCGAGCGTGTGGCATACTGAACGCAGCGCCGGCGCTTTTTTAGCGCTCGTCTGAATAATAGTAAGAAGTTTCCTATGGTCTATTTTATTTAACGCCCAACGCCGAGCGTTGAAAATACAACACTGCGCGATAAAAAAGCGTCGCGCTTTAAAAGCGCTGACGTGTGAACATATACTTGGGAATGCATTTGTTCTATTTGGACGCTTTTTTAACGGACGTTAAAAAAGCTCTCGTGTGAATTAGGTCTAAATGAAAAATGAAAATTTTATAGTGCATAACGCAATGTGCAATATTTTAAACAGCACGAAAACTATCATTTGACAATTATATCGGCTCAAAGAATTTGGACCTAGGACACCTAAATCAAAACCAAACACTAAACAGAATAGATATTTACTAAATTGTACGTGGTGCGTTTCAATAAACCAGATATCAATTACTAGATATGCTATCGAGTGCATAGTGCATCGATCGTAAATAGAATACTATTTATAAGTTAGGTTAATAGGAATCGTATTGTAGCTTTAATAATACATGACGTCCAAAGTTCAGGGTAGTGTTCTCATTGATTGATTGTATTTTTTTTTTCAAAATGTAGTAATCAATAAATTGTAAAGTACATATACACTACACTAAATTGAAGTAGAAACTATAAAAAAAGGCATTTATAATATCGTTTTTTTGTTGGTCTGTCTGTTTATTCCGGATAATACGGCTCCACAGACATGTATATTTAAGTAGACAACGCAAGTACCGCGATCTGTATGAAAACCAAGCGTGTCATATTTTTTGTACTGACCTTGACGCGTTATGACGTCACGAGCGCTTTTTAGTGATGTTAATTTCATTTTACGCTAAATCGATTAGGCCGCCACTCGCGCGGCGATTCTAGTATCGTCCTATCCCATCGAAGTAAATCGAAAGAAATCAGATCAAACTAGATCTATGTCTAAGAGGTAGTCAAATAAATGAATCGTAATCGATTACTAAATCGATTCAAGACAGAAAAATGATAATTACCATAGACAGAGGGATGATAAAATAAAGTTATAAACCTTTTAATATTCTAACAAGTAAACTAATGTGTTTTAGCTTTTTCTTACATATGCCCATTGAGTTACCATGTACTACGTACTAGAGAGGCCATCGAAAGAAAGTAATGAAACTGTCAATCAATCAATCTTTATGTCCCGTTGCATCGATCCATTTTCCTTTTATGTTCGGGTTACTTGGAAAACTGAAAAAACAAACATAGTCTAAGCAATAAGGAGTTTTCTTAAAAAACTCCCAAGATGACACTTTAACTAATGGCGTCCATGTCATAATATTTATTTTTAGTACCTTTGTATTAAAATACTTAAAAGTTCTAGGTCAAGTCGTATTAAATGACAAAAAAAATCTATGCCTTTTTTTCTGAAAAATTGCTCCTTCAAATTATCATTTTTCTGTTCGATTATAAAATCGATTAGAATCGAGAACTGTTGCATCAAATGAACATCACTTACCACAAAATTGGACAGAAAAATGAGAACAGAAAAATGAGAAGACGCTATTCATTGCTTGTTATCATACGACGCGATCTTTACCGTGCCAAGTAAAAGCCGCAATGTATTCCGAATCATTTCGTATGATTTGGTATCCGTGTTTGTCACGATCGTTTTCCACAGATATTCTTTATTTGATTTTAAAATAAATAGTGCATATTCTGATTAGAAAATTACTTACCGGTGGAAGGAAACATCTCTGCTAACTCGGCCACTCACAGCTGTGGAGTTTCTACAGTTTATAACGGCGCAATTCGGCATTTTACTTTATTCAGCTTCACGTCTTTCCTTGGCGAACTGCAAGCGCGGACTGAGTGTAGGCCAGCGTCAAGTAAGTTTCATAAACTTAGTTTGGACACGGGAAGTACATACACTCGCTTAGTCTATCTTGATACATGTCTGTGTACGGCTCCGAGATGTGCGGGTCTATTTGGCCGGAACGTTCAATTACAGGTAGTAGTAATAGGTACTTACTAACTGAATACATACCTACATAAGGGCATTATAGGCTGATATAAAATTGCACATGCACATGAATGACTCTAAATTACGCGTTTAAAGCTCACTACAACGTTCATAACATTTATTTCTATGGTATAGAGCTGTAGAGACGTAAAAAAATATGTTGCGAATATAGGACAATAAATTATAATACAATATGTAGTACATAACTGTTAAACGATTGAAAGATGAATAATCAAATAAAATTAATTTTATAAATATAAAGGTCTACTCACCATTTCTGTTTTCACTCACATTTGATAAACAAATATTATTTGTATGTATTTACCAGGACACCACTTCAAATAGAGATATCTACTGTATGATTCTATTGTATAGTCAAACTAGTCATTGTGTAGACTGTTTAGGCTATAATGCCACAGACTAAATAATTCAGGTACCAAACTTTTAATAAATTTATTGAGATACCTTCCTAAAACAATTATATTTATAACTTATAGATAAAAACTGTATTTTGAAATTTAACTGGTTCGAAATAAACAGTTTAATATGTAATTTTGGAAATAGGAACGTTAAATTTTGTTGAAGATTCGACTTTGACTGAAAAAACTGCTTACGTATGGTCATTATTAAAGAGTCACAGAGTTATTGTCTTAAACAATATTTATGGATAACCATACATAAATATTAGTTAAGAAATAACTCAATATTAGTGCAATTGTTTTGTATTATCTGTGGCCCATTCGACAGTAATGTGCTTGCGTCACTGCAAATGGTCTATTAGGTTTAACTTATGTGATTACATTGTTACAACATTGAGCCATACATATCAAATTATTTATAACTAGCTTTCCGCCCGTGTCTTTGTCTATAACCTAATAAATTATCACTTGATCTATTAAAAGAAAAACGCATCAAAATCCGTCGCGAAGTTTTAAAGTTTTAAACATACATAGAAACAGACAGTTTATGACTTCTTTTTATATTACCTATATAGTGATTTAACGTCTTAAATTATTATTTGCTAAACCCTCGTCCCAGCTTCGTTCGGTATATAGTATATTCGGTATATATGTATACATATATAGTAGGTACTTAGTTATTTGTAAAAAATATAGAGCAAAAGTAGTACGTATGTAACGTCGCATCAAATTTATTGCAATTGTTAAAGCGCGTCACACACGGTGAAGATACTAAAGTCCGGTCGCGGAGCAGGAAGAATTTCGTACATTAACCTGTTATTACCTGTCACTGTCACTCCCTTGTAAAAATAATGTGTCTTGCTCGCACAGGTGCAATGACCGCCGTCCTTAGGGATTGTAAACCTTTAACCTGAGAGCGTAAGGTTTGTGTTTGCTTGATTGGTGTCAGGTGTTCAATTATGATTTTGTGAATTCAAAATTTATAAGAATAAACCTCAAACTCTTTATGTCCAATCAAAATCTGCCTAAGTCGAAATCGCGTGTTAGACTAACGTATTTCTGTAATATTGGACTGATTAAAATATTTTTAGTAAATTATTTTTTGAAAAATAAGGTCATAAAGAAGTTTCACTTCTTATGTGTGAACACGCACACTTTTTTTATATAATATATCGTTGTTATTGAAAAAGTTAAAATGTAACTAACTAATAAGTATTGTAAATGAATAAAGGACATTTATTTAATAAATTAGTAAAAAACATTTTCTCCTCCAAATATTTCATGTAAACTGCACTTCATTCAAAAATGTTTGTGACCACTGTCAGTAGGTAAAGAGGTCATTGTACGAAATTCTTTCTGCTCCGCGACCGGACTTTATAATATTTTATCTTAAGATACTGTTATATTTTATATTACAGTATCTTAACGCATCCGGTATCAGCGTTCGGACCATCATTTTTCTTTTTGTCATTGCGTACTAAGACTCCTGTAGAACCGCCATCCTGTTACAAATGACCCACAAAATTTCGCGTCATTTGTAACAGGATGGCGGTTCTACAGGGGTCTTAGTACGCAATGACAAAAAGAAAAATGATGGTCCGAACGCTGATACCGGATGCGTTAAGATACTGTAATATAAAATATAACAGTATCTTAAGATAAAATATTATAGTATCTTCACCGTGTGTGACGCGCTTTATGCGTGGGTTCAAGACATAAAATGTAACATGGAAATATTATTCTAACGTCTCTAGCTCTCTATTCAAGATAATAACTATTAAACATAATTTATCGTTTAATATCTCATAAGTCCTGACATTGACCCCTGGCAACATTTTCATCTAGACATACACCTATGCCTATTACTAACGATACCTATAGCTGGTATTATGTATAGTTGGCAATACAAAAATAAAGTTTACAACTAGCCTTACATACCTAAAACGTTTATCTCCTAAGATCAAAGAAACATAATGAAAATCGATTCGCACACGTGCCAGACGCTTAGATACCAATAATATGTAGGTATATATACTTAGCAATGTTTCAGCTTGAAAGATTCATTATTATGTATGTATGAAAATCTTTTATGAAATATGAGTTAGAAGGAATTTCCATGCGCGTTTATTTATTCTATTACTTAAGGAATTTTGTAAATAAATGGTTTTTACCATCGTGTAAATACATCTTTTATGGGAAGATTTATTTGTATTGAATATAGGTAAGTATTTTTGATACGAAATTATATGCTTATTTACTTAATACTTAAATAATAAAAATATAGTTTAAAGCAAAGTTCCCAAAAATAACATAATTGATATTATGATTTAATTGACCGTAAGCTTTCTTGCCAGACGCTAGTTTAAATAAATTGTTGAGGTTTAGAAGCGTTGTCAATTCTGAAAAAGACGAGAAATCTGGATTGTAAATTTTAAAAATTTCACATGTTCTTCACCTTAGTGAAAAAAACAAAAAATAATCTTATTGCCAATGCAACGTCACGGAGAAAAGTTCAACGAAGTATTCATAAGTACATCCAAGACTATTAGAGCATTATCATCGGTTAGAAACAAAACAAATGTAGAGATAAAAAGTCCATTTCAAATGCGATAAACATGAAACAGTCAACGCAGTGACGTCACAGCGGTAAAGCAGACGCCATGTCGAGGTCGTTGAAATTTAACGGAGATACTTCAGCAGTTAGTACATATCTACTGAATATCAGGGTCGCCATCTTTGATCATGAAATATTTAGGAGATTTAGTAAAGGCTTGGGTTTAAAATTCTTCTGGTAGATCACACTGAGCTGAATATCATTTTGTCAAACTCAAAACTCAAGCTCTAACCAAAATATTTAATTATACAATTATCTTGAGTATAACTTTAAATCGAATATAATAATTATTGATCTATGTACAAATTAAGCCAATTAATGAAAATTACATGTGCCTTAAACTCCACAGAAGGCCATGGATGATGGAATCATACTTCTTAATAGGATAGTTATTAGTTACAGATATTTCGCTCTACAATGGCTCTACAAATATATTTTACTTCTTCATATTAATGTAACTATAGGAGCTATGGATACAAATTGGTTTGGGTCATTATTATCTTTCGTCGCTTCCGTTTTACTGAAATTTATGATAGTACTATATTTTAGTACACCTTATTTTAACCATAATATAAACACAAGTGAGAGGGAAGGCTAAAATTATGCAATATTGTAAACAAATTTAGAAGTTTTGGCACGGATCTTTAATAGGTTGCTAATAATAATAATCAAGATATGAGTCGATTGATAACTTTTGGCTCGTTTGTTGCCAATTGTTTCTGAGTGATATATACACATAGATATTTTAAAACAATGCTATAATAATCGTAAATAAATACCTATAAGAAAAGAAAATATAATCTAAATTGTTATACTAAAAAAAAAAATTGTAATAATTTCGGGTCCTATTTGTTGTAGTAACTGTATAGTGATAAGAAATATTATTACGTATCTGTAGTAATATGCTCTGTGTTTTAAAAGTTATATTAGGCAAGGCGGTTCCGATAAAAAGTCAGGATGTTAGAGCTAACTTATATACAGGGTTACTTGTAAAACACCAGCAACCTTGCAGGACAAGTTAGCTAACATCATAAGAAACAACATTAATTGTTCTACGACTTTTGGCATAACGAAATAATTTTTTTTTTTAATGATTTTTAAGCTTTTATTCTACTCTCCTTTGTAAGTCTATGTTCTGTTCATTATCGAAAGGACGACGCGGACGCCTCCCCGCTCTCGTTCGCTTCTTGTTTACGTAATTTTTGGGATGCGTACGTAGACTTTATAATATTCAAACGGAAAATTAAAAGAATATTTATTTTTGTCTGAAAATAAAATCTAACAAATTATCAAAAGTCGTAGAACAAATGTTGTTACTTATGATGTTAGCTGTCTTGTCCTTTGAGGTTGGTGGTGTTTTACATGTAACCCTGTATACCTAATAGAGATGTACAAAGAGCGGCTTTATCGCTCGTGAGCGATTTCTTCCAAGCAACTCGATGTAGATGGACATAGTGAACAAAAATTAATTATAAAACTATGTATTATCATCAACGTAACTGTTTATTATTTGAAACAGTAATATTTGCTATTTTTCTAAGTTGATCAGTTTAAATGAATCTCCTTTGTACGACTATCAAAAGTCCTTTTGTGTCCAAGGAGCACGAAATCGGGGCGACCTAAATATTTGCTTCGAGCGTGAATTATTGCTGCGCGTAATATTGAGAAGTTGGTATTTGTGGACTTTTATATATAAACAGTATTTGTAAGGGCCCGTTTTGTGGCATGATCGGACACATTTGTATAAATTTCCAAATGATATCGAGATTTTTCGGGCTTGGGGAGATACTTGTCTATTGTCTTATGTATTGGGCAGGTATTTCATACGATGTACCTAACAAATAATATAAGTTGGCGCCGATATTTTTTTATAATATGTCCATTGTGATTTGCACAATCAAGTCGAATCTAGAGACACGTACATACTACTTCAGAAGTCGGAGCGCTTCAGAACATCTATATTGAAACTTTCTTTCATACAGATTTGTAGCATTTACACATACATGTATCTATGGGAAATATATAAACACAATACATCATTTGATACATAATTAATTATTTAATGATTAATGAGAATAAAAATACATCGTGTCGTAACTATGCCCATTAGGGCATGAGATTATTAATCAAAGTCGATATTGTAGTAAGTACTGTATTGTTACAGTACTATATTTTTTAATTCAATCGCTATCAACGTAGGTATTGAACAGACATACCAATAAATAAAACGGGGCCTATATCACATACGCTAAGCCAAATCGGATTACACTTCACTGCTGCACTATTTGACTGCAGTCGGCTGTTTAATCGATTCCACCATTCAAATGGAATGCACATGTTGTTCAGTAATCCCTGAGGACTTTGCATTATGTACAGCTCGCCCCCGTTTGACCCGTGATGAAAAATATATTATCGAATTAAACTGTACTAGCTGCTTATACCGGGTTGATCCGCAATAAAAAATATACTGTCGAATTAAGTACATAAACTTATAACGTTATGTAACTAGTTAAAAATAGTAGCTAAAGTGGTACCTAAAAGAAATTTTTATATCGATACAGTCGTTTTATGTTGAATTCATAATTTACAAAAACACAAATCACCTCATTGTTTAAAAAATCTTTGTCCTTTTAATGGTTATGTAGAGTTCTTGCCATTTGTAAAAACAATTCTTATTTAAGAGGACTTTATTCGTACAAGATGGAACAGAGTGGGGTTTTAGTCGGTAGAAATCCGACATAACCACGGCTCCATCCCCGGGAGCCGGGGGTATCTAAGAAGATTTCCCCACTATAAAAAAGGTCCCTAGATTTATATTGGTATGTATATATATCTATTGTGTATGTTAGTTACAGTTGAATATGGATATATATGAGATGCCACGGAATTGAACAGTTTTCTCATTGACTCTAGCTTAATGATTAATGACGTTTTCCTCTCGTCATGATATCCTACGCAAGATTCCACAGACCTATCTATTATTCTGATGTGAATTTTTTGAACTATTCACTTTTAAAAATACAATCCTACATATTTACGTTCATACTATTTATTAATATGTTTGACTTTTCTGTTAACACAAATAAATGCATGGTTGCATGGAAGAGATCACTAATAATCTGTCTTTTTCTGTAAGTAGATGTTCGGCTTCCTGTTTGTACTGCTATATTAAAGTATTAAGTAAATAAATAAACAATTTCATTAAATCTAACAATAGAATTCACTCGTATTTTAATGTGAAACACGTGGCAAGTCCTTTTATTCAGTTTCTGATAAATTTGGCACGGACTATAAACTATAAAGTGCTATAAACACGTCTAACTATATCCCGCCCGCATTCCCACATGGATTCCAATTGTTTTATTTAATTCAATCTGTTTGATTTAAATTTACATAAAGCGGGTCGGTGAATGCCTACATGAGTAGGTACCTACTGTATTTTCTATTACGACGTGCAATCCTAATCCTATTCCCTGATTCCTAAATTCTACTAGTATAATATTATAATTGGAAATGTTTGTAAGGCTACTATGTCACACAAGAATATATTGTCGCATCCGTATAAATTTTGTTGCACAGATAAATTAGATGTATATACAAAGGCCAATTGAAAGTTTTCACTGATATAAACATGCAGTGCGCATTTAGCAATTCATGGCTTTCAGATGCTTTCAAAGGCTTGTGTCGTCATCAGTAAGAATTGACGCGCGTAAAATACTGAAGGAATATAGAACAAATGGTTATGTAGGAATGTACCCACATGATAATTACTATTTCTATGGAGGTTTTATGACGTTATTTCAAGCACAACACTAACAAAACTTGTTCATGTTACGCTCAAAAACTGAAAATGCTCATATCGTGGTAATAATGATGGCATAATCAATACATATAATAAAATTCTAGAAAAGTGGTGTCTGTACAATGAAAATATGTAAAAAAAAATTAGCAGGGGTTATTACTAAATCGATCCCAAACCCAAAACTGTCGTTAAAATTTTTTTTGTCTGTTTGTCTGTTTGTCCGTTTGTCCGTTTGTCTGTTTGTCTGTATGTTTGAACACGCTAATCTCAGTAACGGCTTATCCGATTTAAATGCGGTTTTCACTAATATATTGTGGTAATCTTCATTTAACATTTAGTGTTTAATTCATGTCAATCGGTTTATAAATAAAAAAGTTATGACCATTTAAGTATTCACGGCGAACATTTGCTAAGGCATTCTATGGTTTGTTAGGCAGCATATTTTCCGACGCTGGTTCTTAGATAAAGTGTATCAAAATCGGTTCATCCATTTATTATACCTACCTATAGGGGTAAAAGTGGGAATGAAAAAAAATAAAGTTGTCGAATCTAAGTGATATATATTAAATGAAAGTGAACGTTTTATCAAAATCGGTTCATCCATGTATTTGATATAGGTATAAAAGCGGTAATAAAAAAATGAATTTTGTCAATTATACTCAAGTGACATATGAAATGAAAGGGCATGACGTGTAAAGTTTAATTAGACGTATTTAATCAAAATCGGTTCATCCATTTACTATACCTATATATAGATAAAAGGGGGAATGAAAAAAACGAATATTGTCAAATATACCTAAGAGACATATATCAAATGAAAGTGCATAACGGGTGAAGTACAGTTAGTTATATTTTTATCCAATTCGGTTTATCCATTTGTTAGACTACAGAGGTAAAAGTGGGAATGAACAATAATCGAATGTGGTCAAATAATATACTCAAGCGGCATATCAAAATATGAAAGGGCAACGTGTGAATTACAATTAGTTAGTAATGTTTTATAGAAATCGGTTCATCCGTTTATTACATATAGGGCACTTTAGGGTAGGACTGTTGATAAAATATCTATATATCGAAATATCGATATTATTATTTCGAAATATCGATATTTATTACTAATATTTTTTGGACGATATATCGATAGTTCGGTATTGAAATATCGATATCGATGGTCGATATTTTTTTTAATAATTTTTTTTCCGTAATTTATTTAATCTAAAAAATCATCGTAAACTTAATGTTAGCAGTCGCTTGACAATTTTTTATCATCTGAATTCTGAACGAGTTGCTTCTTCAATCAATCTTTCAGTGCCTAACAATCTTAGTAGCCAAACAGCTGAACATATTTAAAACAAAGAGTATTTTTAAAAACTCTTACAGAAAAATATTGGTATTGGTATACATAATTGTCTTATTTAAATTTAAAAAGTAATTACCAAGAACTATAACCTAATACTTATGTACATTCATAATTTAATTTGTTTAATAAATCTACTAGACTATAAATTGTGTAATCATTTTTGAGCTGACTTACGATTTTTTTTAAATAAAGCCGATATATCGAAATATCGATATTTTTTTCGATATATCGAACTCCGATACTGATATATTTGAAAATATCGATACATCGAAAATCCGATATTTTAAAAAATATCAACAGTCCTACTTTAGAGGTGACAGTTGTTGGATAAATAAACCAAATGGAGCATCAAACGACAGGATATGACGTGTACATATAGATACAATTAGATATGGTTTACATCAAAATCGGTTCTGCCATTTACTAGGGGTGGAAAGGGAAGTCTGTGAAAGAAGAGGGGACATGGGAGCGAGAGGATAGCCACACCCTGGAAATTTTGAACTCTACTCATAGCCACATGGGCCTGGCCCTTGGCAATTTTTTTTCCTAAATATACCTTCTTCCTACTTCTTTTGCCACTGTGGTCCATTGCAATTTGTGCACGGTTACGGCCCAACTTAAAAGATTTCAAGGAGCAAAAAGCTTATAGATATCAATATGATGTAGGAATGTAATATGGAGGTAGAATTGATAGCTCGGTCTCGCTCACTTGAAAATATTACATGAAAATAAGAAAATTAAATTATAAAAGAAAATTTAATAAAAAAAACCCAACGCAATGAAGAAAAAAATTTAGGAATAAATAATTTTACAAACTTTCCGACGATCTTTAAAATTAAGTACCATTATAAAAGAAAAAATATGATATATGTATATGATAATGATGGCATGCCAGCCCCGACGACTTTGTTTTTTATTTTTATAAATATTTAAAACTAGCTTTCCGCCTGCGGCCGTTTCCGGGACAAAACCTAGCCTATTTTGCTCAGTGAAGATGCAGCTTTCTGATGGTGAAAGAATTTTTGAAATCGTTCCAGTAGTTTATGCGTGAAAACCATACATACATACATAATTACAAACATTTCCTCTTTATAATATCAGTATAGATGGTATTTATTTTTAAAGATCGTCGGGAAGTTTGTGAAATTATTTATTCCTTTTTCTATGCACTTTTATTCGTTGCGTTGGGTGTTTTTTAATTTAATTTTTATTGCATGGTCTAAACGGTAATTAATTACTACATGCGTGAGACAGGAAAGATCTGATTTGGATTTGGTGCTGGATTTGATAAAAACTGAGTATCGATTAAGCTGATCAAGCAGAATCAGCAGGCCAAGACTAATGTCAGAGAATAGAATAACGCTAAAGAATAGAAACTACTATCGCTAATTTTTTACATAAACTCATGATATTTTAGTAATGGTTCGGTCACACTACCAACGGCGACGACGACTACGACCAAAA
Organism: Colias philodice; assembly: GCF_061535455.1. Lineage (NCBI taxonomy): Eukaryota > Metazoa > Arthropoda > Insecta > Lepidoptera > Pieridae > Colias > Colias philodice. The sequence continues at coordinate 3,409,968 of NC_143109.1, read as the reverse complement.
TTGTCCTCCAGACAAAATTGGTTTAAAAAAAATATTAAAATTTCCCGTCATACTGGTACTCGAAAAGAAAAAAAAATTCGAGGATAATTAATATAAAAATAGGTTTTTTGCGATTGTCGGCGAGACGGTAAGTTAATCATATAATTATCTTTTACCAAAATTGTAGATCATAAAATTATGTATAAAAAACTTCAAATACATTTTTTTCTAGAAGCCACCGTTTCTACGAAAAATACATTTTTTTCATTCATTGATCTCAAAAAAAATTCCAGGCACCAGAACGACAGGAAATTTTAATATTTTATTTTTAATTGTGTTTTGCACAATTTTGTTAAATTGCGACTGAATGAAAATTTTGTTCGTGGTCGTCGTCGTCGTTGGTAGGGTGAACAAATCCTTAGCAAAATATCATACGCTTATGTCAATTAGTATCGATAGCGGATTCTATTCCTTTGCGTTTTGACGTTTGTCTCGGCGCTCAGTTGCTGCACGATACATTGTTAAAAACACACATACAAGAAAGGAAGGTAAATAAATTTGCTCCTGCAGTCACTATTCCACGCGGACGAAGTCGCGGGTACAGCTAGTATAATAATATGGTTCTAATGAAAACGCTCACGACCGACGTGTTGTTACAATTATTATAGTAAAGAGCAAAGACCACAGAGCGAAATTCGTGCCTGTCCGACATGCTACTCGACCGAAACATTGATTAGTTTACCACTATGGTTTACCACAACACGACCGATGAAAATATTATAAGTTAAAAGCGTAGGCGTATATGTGATAGCTCCGGGAGTGGCACATCCTCGTGTGTGGGTAACCTATCTACACCTTTTAACCCACATATAATCTTATTGAACACTACAAACATTTTTCATTACTTGGACTACATTGACTATTCACATTATATCCGGGTGGATGTATCTCATCCTGTCACGAATCACAATAGATATAATACAATTAAAAACGAATTCATTCACATTAAAATTAGTGAATTTAAAAGGAAGCGAGATAAAATACTTATCAGTTATCACCACCGATGTCATACAAAACATGATTAAAATTAATTTAGTACAAAATTTTGTATCTCATCTTGTCACGAATCACAATAGATATAATATAATACAAGTAAAAACGAATTCATTCACATTAAAATTAGTGAACTTAAAAGGAAGCGAGATAAAATACTTATCACAACCGATGTCATACAAAACATGATTAAAATTAATTTAGTACAAAATTTTGGCCTTGACCGCTATCAGTAATTATTTTTTTTTACCTCCACCATGTATCGAACCCAAGACTAACGTTAACTCATTTACCACTGAACAAGTAGTATGGAAATAGTTACCTATCTCTATCTATTTAACTTCGTGACACTGATATACAATGGACATTGGCATTCATTAATTTATCTCTCGTTATAATTAATTAGGAAGTTAGCTTTCTATATTGCTATAATAATAATTAATTTGAACTAGACAATGTTGCTCTTTACCTAAATAAATTAACTTTATTAACGAATGTATGTATGTATGAAGGCAGTACTTTAGCATACTATTCTTTTTGTATACCTGGAATCGAAAAACAAATAAAAATCCACACCGAATATTGAGATCGGAGTCGAATTATTTTTGAGTTTGAGTTTCGTTGTTACAATTACGAATGCATTCTAATTAAACTAATTATTATCAGAATACATAGCAACTAATTAGCGTAAGATAAAGGCTACTCCTCAATAAACTTCATATCTCTTCATCATAAAATAGTAATTAGAATTAATTCTTAATTATATAAATACGCAGTTTATTCCCATTGCAAGGCCCTAATCTGGCACATAGGGCTTTAGATTAGTAAAAGTTACGAATATAGTATTTTGTATGCATAAGCCATTTGTTTAACTTATCGATTTATTTCAAGATAAATTTTATTATATTGGAACTTTATAGTCAATATCAAAGCTTACACCAAATTTTAACTCTAACTATGCAATAACCAAAGACAATCGCAGTTCTTAACATAAGTATCCTTATTTACATACCTTGCTATAATTCCTAACTTCAGGTTTAGGCGCGCTTTCAAACAGATTCAATCTGGAATTCTGAAAAAAGTCCGCACTGGAGTTCTCTCTCGTAAACAGTTCAGAGGTGGAACTTTCCCTCGTCAGAGAGGGTCGGAAAGGGTTGTGACGAGCGTTCTTCGCATGTTTCAGCCAGTTGAACTTGTTCACGGCTTCAACCCCCGGAGAAGGGGTCGGTGTGTCCTCGGGGGTCGGTGTGGACTGACTATCCATATTTGACGACATTGTTTATTTTTGTTTTTTTTTTCTAAACACACATCACACTTATTTCAAATTTGACATGTTGACTTTAAAGCTATACTTTTTGTATACGCGTGTATTTCGTTTAAATTTAAATGTTAATAAATATGTAAATAGGTCGACCGCACGTTTGTAAGTGCGACGCGGGACTGTAACGATATATGAATCGGCGCCTGCGCATGTACAAACAACGATCCAGATGAAAATATTATAGCATTTCCATGTTTGCGTTATGTTACTCGTGTTCTTAGCTCGTGTTTATGTAAATTGTGACGGATTTCAAGAGCGCTTTTGGGAAGTAAATCCGTTTTTTTAACCTGAATATTTCTTTAATCGGTGATGTTTTTAGTTAATCTATGGCTAAAGAAGATTTTTTTAATATTGTACACGTGTATGTTTATTTTACGAATGGTATGCGTATCGTATTATGTGGTATTAATCTGAATATCGTGAGTAACTTATTGTGAGCGAAATTTGGTTGTGTGCGTCACAATAGCAGGTATATCTACTTATAATTTATATGTATGTGCGTACATATACAAATTTCGCGTCAATTATGGATAACTAAATCTTCACGGTGTCACGTAACACATACGTAAATTATCATTTATTAAGAAGACTTTTTATTATCTACTGACGTAGTAAAAACGTAAAGCATAGATAAGAAAAAAGCGTTGGTTGGTTTATAAAAAAAAATGTCATTGTGGTGTTTTAATTACGTGACTTAGTATTATTTTTGAACTACTGATATTGTTGTGTTTAGATCTATTTTTCATATTATAAGTAAGAAACCGAAGGCATGTCCTGACTGCCTAATTTATCTCTTTTGATTACATGAAAAGGAAGTTATGTTTAAAATGGTCCTGAAAAAATAAACAATTTTCCATTTCAAAATGTTTAGGAAAGTCACATTCACGAGAAATGTAAAAACATAAAGTTCTAAAAGAGGTAGTGCGAAAGTTACATACTTAAACAAGAACTAGAATAAGGCTACGTACGAAAAAAAATATACAATTACTGTTAAATAAACATAGGGTAAATACAAAATACATACCGCGTAATTGAGAAATTACAGCCAGTGAAACACAGGAAAAGCAATTATAGAGTGGGTGTTTATAGTTCTTAGAACCATTTGTGTTTTGATTTTCTTCAACTTTCTATGATAAAAATATATAGATTTCAGAACCAATAGGTACTGTAAATTAAAGGTAATGATAATAGGTTCATAATACGAAAACACGTGTGACAAGGTTTGTCGCCACTGAGCTGTGAAATTATTAAATTTTTAACGATCTTGATAATTTTCAACCGACTTCAATAAAGGAGAAGGTTCTCATTCGACTGTAAGTAATGTTCTTTTTGGTTTATATGATACTTTATATAAGGACGTTTTTATGTTGGTACAAAGTTCGCTAGGTCAGTCGGTATTTCTGTGATCTGTGGTCGGTATAGTATACTTTAGTATTAATTTATCTGTGGTAAAACAATAAATGTGTTATGTATAATTAACTGATTCTTGTTCATTACGTAGGTACTTAATACTTATATAGAATTTTGTATATTTCTGAAAAACCCACAAGGTTTTTTTTTATTCCGTTTTACTTCGGTAGAGTCTCAGTAGACAATATTTCAAATATATTATTATTATTATAAGATTTTTTTACCCGATTATACAATAATAACTAGAATCAATATACAAGAAATAACTAAATATGACATTTTAATTGATGTTTTGATCCTAAATTTCGACCATAAAATTTTCGTAAATAAATATTCATCTATTTTTCCGATATATTTTCATGAAAGAATAATAAACCATAATATTCATTAAAGATTAATATTGAGGAAAATGTATTGAAAATCTCGGATACTTTTTCTCAGAGGCACCTTGTACTATTTTTGGTTTCATCAACAACCATCGATCATCAAAGGAATAACATTCCAATATAATATACAACAGGTATTAAATATTTGTGGAATGTGTTTTGAAATTTTGATTTATTTACATAGTTGTGAACGTTTTGTTATAAATATTTACGACCGCAGTTTCTCGCGTAGTTCATCTTCTATTATTTCTATATTTTATTAAAAGCGTTAACATCTCTATAACAATACTTTTACGATAAAAATCTGTTAGTTGTACCTATTTGTCGCTTGAATACGTGAAGAGAAAATGATGAATTCCAATACTATATATATACTATAGAGTATAGACTATATACAGTATATTATACGACCCAATGCTAGTTATAAGTAGTTTTATCCAAAAAATTATGACTTAAATTATATTTTTCGATTATATATCATAATACATATATTATATACTTTGACAATAGGTTCCTAACAAGTCCTAACAGTCGGAAGCCTTCCGCTTTGCTACCAAGGTGATTTATTACGTATATCTATGAAATATTTTAAGTAAATAATCTATGTATATAGATTAATAGAATATGCGTTAATTATATGGTCTTATTTAGGAGTGTTATGGACTTTAGTGTCGAAGTATATATCATTACTAGCTATGTCCCGCAGTTTTACCCGCATTGCTCCAATCCTATTGGTCTAAGCGTGATGATAATATGGCCTATATAGCCTTCCTCCATACTTGTATAGGTACATGGAATATCCAACAGTTTAATAAGCCCGTGGTTCCTGAGATGAGCGCGTTCAAACAACAACAAGCATTAGTACAGAGATACCTGTACACATTTTTTGAACGCTCATTTGTAACATAGTCTTCTATTCCTTTTTCTTTTTACCATTTCATTGCGAAAACCAAACATATTTTTCATACGTCAGTTCCTTTACTCGAAACATACATTTGGCCTAGTACTCCAGTCAGTCTAGACATTCAATTCACAATAATTCCAAAAGTTATCAAACTTCGGTCAAGTGAATGGTACATTGGGACGACAATAAATCCCATTTTGCAACCTTGTCCGCAGTCCGGAACTGCAATTAAATTATTTTTTGCTGTATGGTCCTGAAAAAAATTCCAAAAGTTCTGCAAACTTGGGGAAGTTTTCGATATAATATTTCATATCACGTATTAAATTTGCAACCAATCTCAGTGTAGGCTATAGAATAAAGATTCATTATTCTGTCTACCTGCCAGTGAAACTTCAGGAGATTAATCTCTCGTATACGTAAAGTAGTTTTTACACGACGTTCTTTATTTTCCACGTAAATATATAAAACATAAATAAAATAATGTTTACATACTATAATTAACACGTGAGTGAACCTTATGATGCAGTAAATGATATATGTGTAACCTTATGAAGGTAACCTACATTCGTTACGGTGTATTTAGCAGCGGTTCTGAACATTTTCTTTATAGCTTTTATTTTGATTTGAGGAATTTATTTCCATGAAAATAGAATGTAAGGTAAGTATACCCAAGGTATATTCAAGACTGCTAGGCTTCGGACCGGGTTCAATAAGATAAAAATAAAAAATATAGGTATGTAGGCTATACTCTATGCTACGAATAAAAATGCGATATTCGTAGAACCTACTACGTCACAAGTTAATAATGATGTTCTTTCTTCTTAATTTTACGTATGTTATTATAGTTGTCGGTTTTATTTTACTTTGTGGTTAAGGAGTTAGTCGCATCTAATGTATAATTTTAAGGGACAGCTATAAAGCCCTCAATAAATAATCAGACTTCCATAACCCTATACAATCCCGAAAATTACCAAAGGTTGGAAACCCCAGTTCCAGGATCTTTATCTAGTTCATCCGATGACGTCACATGGAAATCTACCGAAGAACAAACGGCTCATTTGACACTAAGAACTATAACAAATAGCGAACGCTAATGGGTTACTTGCGAAGCAGCCGTTCCGGATAATGAATAGGACAAACACACAGTGTGAATTTAATATTTTCACGCAAATATGGTTTGCGTACGATTCGCTTTAGGGTTCCGGTTGAAATATAATATTAATTATGACAAGAGATTGATAATATATTATGTATTACAAAGAGTTAATTAAATTAATGTTTCTGTTTATGCTGTGTCAATATGTAATAGTTTTTATTGAAAAGTCTTGTTTAAGGTAGTGTTGTTTATTTTCCAGTTTTATTACTGGATGAGATATCTAGACTAGATGAGAAATCTGTCATGTGCGCTGGCACGAAAAGGGTCCAGTATATTCCTGCGAAGTGTAGCGTTAAATTAAGAAAATAGATTTTATATAAAATACAAAATATTACATTACCAATTAATAAATTAGGCTTTTAAATTAAGAATACCTAGCAAGTCCTTCTAATTAAGTATATGAAACATGATAAAATTTATCCTAAATAATATTAAGTAATATAGCTTTATTAAAATTTGTGCCACAAAATAAATTTAATTTTATATCAAAAAAAAATTGCACCAGTCATCCTAAGTTTATCCTGATACTTCTCAAGTTTTTTTTTCTAATATGACGAAATGCAAATTACTGGCGCCACGCTTTCTGAGTAAATATTTACCAAGTGATTAGAGAAGCCAATGATATGAACAAACATAGATCTTCGTTACAGACCAAAAACGAAGAGGAATAACTTTAAAAAATACGTGACTCAGCTTATTTGAGAAGATATTTTGTATCTGTAGTGAGATTTATCCAAACACATATACGAGGGCGATTCAATAAATACTTAGCCTACAAAAAGTATACGAAAATTTTGGAAAAGTGGCAATTTATTTTTCAACATAGTCTCCTTTTAGTTCGATACACTTAGCCCAGCGATGCTCCAACTTTTTTAACCCGTCTGAAAAATAGGTTTTCTCAAACTCTTCAAAATAGGCCTCCGTGGCAGCGATGACCTCCTCATTTGATCCATATCTTTTCCCGGCGAGGGATTTTTTCAGATTAGGAAACAGAAAGAAGTCACCAGGGGCCAAATCTGGAGAATACGGTGAATGAGGCAGCAATTCGTAGCGTAATTCGACCAATTTGGCCATGGCAACGGCAGACGTGTGAACCGGTGCGTTGTCGTGGTGAAACAGCACCTTTTTCTCAGCCAGATGGGGTCGTTTTTTCTTTAATTGGGCGTCGAATCGGCCCTATAAATCGGCATAGTAAAGCCCTGTAATTGGTTTACCCTTCTCGAGGTAATCGATGTAGACAACTCCTTGTGAATCCCAGAAAACGGTGGCCATAACTTTTCCGGCCGATTTTACAGTTTTCGCCTTCTTTGGAGCACGTTCCCCGGTCTGGATCCATTGTTTTGATTGCTCCTTGGTCTCTGGTGTGTACCAGTGATTCCAGGTTTCATCGACGGTCACAAAACGACTAAAACTCCCCTGGATTCCGCTTAAACAGCGCCAAACACGTCTCCGATGTGGACTCACGGTAGCGCTTGTTTTCCGGTGTGAGTAAATGCGGCACCCATTGCGCCGACAGCTTTCTCATGCCGAGTTCCTCGTGAAGAATATGATGCACTGTTCTTTCTGAAATGCCTACAGTCCCAGCTAGCTCCCGAACCTTCAATCGGCGATCTGTCAATACGAGATCATGGATTTTTTTAATGTTTTCCTCCGTAGCAGCTGTTTTGGTGCACCTGGACGTGGTTCATCAAAAACCGACGTACGGCCACGTGAAAACTCGTTGAACCAATTCTTGACGGTGGCCATCGATGGAAAAGAGTCACCGTACACAGAATCCAAGCGCTCTTTGATTTCGATACGCTCTATCCCGTCCAAAAATAGGAATCGAATCACCGAACGATATTGCTCTTTTTCCATTTTTGTAAAACCGATCGACACGTTCGCTTCCATAGGTTGTCAAATTAAAACAAATGAAGGGATTTGAATGAAAATTAAAAAAAAATAATTAAAAAAGAATGAGCTACACTGTGGTAAACCTATTTTGAAACAATAGCGCCCTCTGGCGATGAGGCTAGGTACTTATTGAATGCACCAGGTATAACCTAGGGTTGCCAAAATATTGTTTATTTGTGCTATTTCATTTATAGAACTCAGAATATACATTTTACTATATTTTTAACTAAGTAAAGAAAAAGTAGTATATTTAGTTAATCATTTAAGTTGTATATATTTTATAATTTGATCTGTATAGTAGTGTTAGAATAAAAAAAAAACATTGAACTGTATTTAACAAATTAGCTTACATTGCGAAGTATTCACAGCACCTATTGCATTAGTGTTGTTTTAACGGACAGCAAAGATAACGTGACAAGCCTATGTTAGTGTTTTTACTTACAATGCTAATATTATTATTTCTAGAATATTATGTAGATCAAACGTGAGTTCAAATTATGTAAAATGGAATGTATTATTTAATAATACAATGCGGCAACCCTAGTAAGACCATCTACGAGGTCATCGAATTAATCTAAGCTGATCACTTGTTACAAATTATTTCAAATAAGCATGAACATAGATTAACGAAAAATTACTGAATCGTTTTTAAACTCACTTTAATTTGTTCATTAAAATTCAGAAGTCATAACTCATAGCATCAGAAACAACATAATATTTGATAATAAAACACTTCCATCAAAGCCCAGCACTTCCTCTCATAACTTTTATAATATACTTCAGTTATACGCTATGAAATAAACTCACAATAACTTTCTGAACGCCTATTGAAAAGATAATGCAATGTCGCTTTCTCGCAACATGTATTATTGATTTCACGTAGGCGTTGCAATAACCGTCTGTGTAAGTTTATCACTTATATTGAAATTTGAAACCACTCCTTGCGGGCGGTGATCATGTGTATCGTAACAATTTATTGATAGTACAGAAGAGTTATTAGTTTGGACTTTGAGAAGAAAACGGAGAGCTTGTAGCGTGAAAACTTTATGTGGATAGCGCAAAGTTTGCAAAGTGAACGGAGTTTTCCAATAAACAAACGAGTAGGGTAGTATAAAAGTATATATGTATTTTATTTTATAGGGTCGAAGCTTAAACGTGCTGTGTTTTAAACCTGAGGTAAAGTTCAATACAAAATTGCAACGCAATAACTAACTACCCATTTTCACACATTTTCACCCAATATTTTACCCGTAAAAGCCTTTTATGACATTATTAACTTGCTTTCATATTAGCAACTCAATATACAAACATTATAGTTATTCATAAAAATAAAATATTATTAACTCACAGTATGGTATCGAATATGCGTCCCTCCAGACCGCACTCCCTCATTCAGCTGAATGGAACTCACGCTGCCAGAATCTTCATCCATAAACCCCGTCTTCTTGTACCGCGCCATCTGAAATATATCCTAAATTAGTATGTAGTCTCTTTTTAAGTTTTTTATGTGGAACTGTACTTAATAGTTATGGTCTTCGACACCGTTCTCTCAATAAATGTATTGAGGATTTGAGAGAAGACTAACATAAATACAAGAGATAGGTACCTATTACAATTATTCATCAAAACATTATCCACATCACTAGACAACCGATGAAGGAAAACATCGAGAAAATTACGACATAAGTGTACCGGGGTACCGGGGTTCCGAGTACCTACACTTGTACACACAGGATCAGAAGATAATCTCTCTTTTCATTAAATTTCATACAGATAACATATTGACAATTTTGTTTTACTGTTTTTGAAACAAAGAGTAACAAACAGACATCCGAATCTATATACTAAATACGGGAAATTGATACACTACCCGCTACACGAACCGTGACACGAAGACTGTTTAAAAAAGTTTCAGTGAAGTCGAAATTATAATGTTTACAAATTACATTTGTAATCTCTTAAATATTATACAGCGAGAAAACATAAACTCATTTCAAAATGACTTCAAGATATTTTTTACAGCATTGATGTAATTTATAAACATCAGTCGTAACTCTTGACATGTACCGGGCCTTTAAACGCGCAGAAAATAAACTAAATTAAACGAGATTATAAATTCTGTATCCTATGATAACGACTTATTATTTGCGAGTACATATACCTACTTTGCGAATATACGCAAAGGTTTGAATCCCTTCTCGATAACTTTATTTTTTCTTTATTTCCAACAAAATGTTTCAAAATTCAAAGTGAAGTACCTATCCTATACAATACCCATAATATGTTATTTTGTTTCGTAGCAATGTAGCAATCCAAAAGCAAATAACCAAAGAAATATTCAAATAATATGGTGTAACTCTCAAACATATTTGGTACAAAAGGCAATCAAATAATAATTGTTTAATGCAGTATAATAAAACGAAAGTTATTGTTACCAATAAAATTGAGAGCTATAAAGGAGCTTATATGAAACACTAAAAAGCTATAATAAATCCCATTTGGTATCTACCAATCGAAGTTTACACCTTCATCTGCGCACGCGCGTATTCGCAATCAGGGCTGCAAGCTTTCGGAAATATACCTATGTGTAGAAAATTATAAATTTTAATATGAAATTGAAATAGCCATATTTTCGTTATGATGTTCCAGTTTGAAGTACGGCTGGCTTTTCTTTGTGTATTTTATGCCACTACTCTATTCACTACTCACTACTTACATTTTTAGGGTTCCGTAGCCAAAATGGCAAAAACAGAACCCTTATAGTTTCGTCATGTCCGTCTGTCCGTCTGTCCGTCTGTCCGTCTGTCACAGCCGATTTACTCGGAAACTATAAGTACTACAGTGATGAAATTTGATGGGAATATGTGTTGTATGAACCGCTACAAAAATATGACACTAAATAGTAAAAAAAAGAATTGGGGGTGGGGCCCCCCATACATGTAACTGAGGGATGAAATTTTTTTTTTCGATGTACATACCCGTGTGGGGTATCAATGGAAAGGTCTTTTAAAATGATATAAAGTTTTCTAAAAAACATTTTTCTTAAAGTGAACGGTTTTTGAGATATCAGCTCTCAAAGTCGTAAAAAGTATGTCCCCCCCCCTCTATTTTTATAACTACGGGGTATAAAATTCTAAAAAAAATAGAGGTGATGCATGCTAATTAACTCTTTCAACGATTTTTGGTTTGATCAAAGTATCTCTTATAGTTTTTGAGATAGGTTGATTTAACTGTAATTTATTATATTTGCTGCTACGGAACCCTTTGTGCGCGAGCCCGACTCGCACTTGGCCGGTTTTATTTATAAATATTATCACCAGAACCATCCTTTAGTCTTACTTAAACTGACTTAATGTTTTAAATTATATTATAATTCTCAAAGCAAGACTAATTGTTTAGATATATTTGTTGGGTTTGATGGAATTATTTTTATAATGATTATGCAGAATATTTACCGTCGGTGGCAGCCCTAATTGCAATAAGCGTGTGTGTTTTTATTACGTGCTTTTTCGTTAGAGTGATTGGTATATTTAAACTAATCACAGATGATTTAGGGATACCACAAATAGTTCAACTATTTCAATCTTCTACCTCCCGCGAGGCGTAAATTCCTAACATATTGAGATTTGAGATTGTTACGCACATTGTTTTAGGCGATATTTTGTCGAACTAATACTAATAAAAACATGAATGTTTACAATTTATCGGTAAAATAAATACTTCATAATTACAGTGTTTAAGCTCTATATTTTATGTATGATGTATCGTACTAAGAAATAAATTTAAGGGAGGAGTAAACAACATCGATCCAATCAAGTTCATTGTCGAGAAATAATCCCGATGGTCTGAGTGGAGTAGATATAAAATTTAACAGTATGGTCCTTTAAGATATTTGAAATATGAGATTGGCGGATTTTGGCGCCCAATGTAACGGCTTTAATTTTGTCTTCCAAGACGAAGTATGTATTTGAAAAAATAATATCGAACGAAAGAAGACACTTGACTGCTAAATTTAATGTAAATATTGTTTTACAATATTGTAACTACCTTTTCTGTGAAATAAAAAAGTTAAAATTTCACCTAGTTCTAATCTGACGAAATTTTATCCTGCTTTGTGCATTGTACAATACAAAGTATGCCAAACGAACACAGACATCCACCCTAAAACCATGATAGCCCCCTTACCACAGTCGAGTAATAATCCCAACCTTGAAACGCTTGTAACTCACCCATATAATATACGGGAATCAAATTTCCTACACTCCATTACTCTTTACTTGAACCGTGGATGGATTTACGAGCAATTTATGGAGCAATGGAAAAACACAGGGTAAAAGCTTCGCTATTTCCTCTGGTCTTGATTTAGAGGAAACTCCAGCGGATATTATTCTTCTCTCGTTCTCTTCTGTGATAGATATCTATCTAACGCTATGTGTCTAGACGTACTTTTTACAGTACTTAAGTTTTAATATGAATGGGTAAGTGTAGATACTAGATAGTAGATCATAGTACCTTCTTTAATTAAGGACAAAGAACCGAAATAAGGTTGTTAATAGGTAGGCTATAGTGTCATCCATTTGTCTCATTATTAGGCAGTATGGCTGTCATTTATTTGACTTATAAGGAATTAAAAAACTGAAAATTATGAATATGAAGCTGAATCACATAACAAAGATTCAATATTGCTAGCAATTTTTCATTTAAATTGACTTAGCTTGCATATTTTTCAACTTCATTATTCGTGAATATATTTTATGTACCTACCGTAAAAATAAGATTCTCTTGTATAAGTTATTCTTTTTGTATGTAATTAAGGTTGCAGTTTCATATTACAGCAATTATTGTGAAGACCACGTTCGTTGCTGCTAACAAAATCAATAAATTAAAAAATGTCGCCCTTGTAACTTGTGAAAAAGAAATTATAAATGACGACATCTTGTACATATTCGAATCACTTACCTATACTTGTTTTTGCAAAAGCATTTTAAAGTGAAACTTTTATTAGGTACATCGTCTCAAACTTTTTGGTCTGTGTAGCGAATGTCGCGTGTATCGCGGCTGCCGAGTAGGTATACACAAAGCGCAACACAAAGCAGTGTTCGGAACCGTTCGAACAGTTTCACTTTTACCGTGGTTTCATAAAACCACACAACATTTTTTTTTTATAAAAAGCTAAGTTTGTTACTACTGTATTAATTACTAGATAAGTCTTGTTTTTAGTTTTCCAAAATTGGTCTTTAAATATCGAATAATTATCATTAGCTGACCAATTTTCCACCACGTTGGATACAATCGATACAATGCTTGCTGAATGGAGAATGTTCACTAATTTTGATTATTAGCAATCCATATTCTCTGTCAAAAATAAATAATACTAGTGAAAAAATTACTTCGATACGTCAATTAGTTTCCGATTTAGAAGTAAAACAAGTTGTAAACGCTCGGTGATGGTGTGACGTCACACCACAACACGCTCAATCTGGCTCACTCAGTCCGCTAGCGATTTTTCGTATATGCGAATTTTCCGTGTTCTTACATAGTACATACTACATATTATAATATTTTGAGAACATTGCAGCTGTTTTGCGTTATCCTTTGTTATATAATATATATCTCTTATATATAAAATTCTCGTGTCACAATGTTAGTCTGCATACTCCTCCGAAACGGGTGGACCGATTCTCATGAAATTTTCTGTGCAAATCGGGTAAGTCTGAGAATCGGCCAACATCTATTTTTCATATGTACCACGGGCGAAGCCGGGGCGGGCCGCTAGTATATATATATATATATATATATATCCATACTAATATTATAAATGCGAAAGTAACTCTGTCTGTCTGTCTGTTACTCAATCACGCCTTAACTACTGAACCAATTTGCATGAAATTTTGTATAGAGATATTTTGATACCCGAGAAAGGACATAGGTCACATAGGATAGGTTTTATCCCGGAAATCCTACGGGAACGGGTTTTTCTTTGAAAACGCGGGCGAAACCGCGGGCGGAAAGCTAGTAAGATATAAAACTGACATATGACCTCCCTTATGCTTGTATATTACATAAGTAATTATTAATGGCAATAAATAAATATGTACATTCAGACACATTAAAATATTAGATAAATTGATTTAATATGTAACGTAAAAGTTACATCTTATATTATACTACTGAACAAAATAAACTGCATCAAATCATTTGGAAAAATAACAATGATATTTTTTGGTTATTTGTTACAAGTATTTATAAGTTGTTAGTAATATAATCCTAATCCTAATCCTAATCACTACATAGTATAAAACAAAGTCGCTTTCTCTGTCCCTATGTCCCTTTGTACGCTTAATTCTTTAAAACTACGCAACGGATTTTGATGCGGTTTTTTTTAATAGATAGAGTGATTCAAGAGGAAGGTTTATATGTATAATAACATCCATTAAATAGTGGAGAAGTACTGTTATTTTTGAGGTTTCTAATGTGATGTCGTAAATTTTTACATTTTTTCCGCTTAAATTGCAAACGCAGGCTGAACCCTACGAGTTTTATCAAAATAATGTACTAAGTATTGTATTGTAATGTAACACATTGAAAAGGTCTACAGAAAAGTCCGCGATGGTATATGTCTATCTCTTATGGATAACCCACAATAACTTTTTTTTGTCATTTACTTTTTTCGACAAATAATGGCTAATTTTCGAAGCGATTTTAACCAATACAGCATTAATCCTTAACCAATTAAATACCTTGAATACATTGTTCATTTAATATAGATCTATATGGCCCTTTACACCGTATGATTTAAGTGAATATTTTCGAAGATATTACAGATCTAAAAATTGCGGGACGTAGCGTTTGCGGCGGTACCGGCCGGCCGCTCGGTGCGTTGTGACGTGACGTCACAAGCGGTCACGTGACTATTAGCGGGACTCGATATTTTTCGAAACTTTGAATGCGTATAAAATCAAAACTACTTGGTATTTTTGACTACGACAAAAACTAGTGTATTTGTATACATACAGGCTTTACTGAGACACAATTTCAAGGGATTTGGCATACCTAGTAACATTCTTCATTGTTTCTAGTCTCTAGTGAAATCACAAGTGAAATGTTATGTGTGCATCTGAATATACCTAGTATATCTATATATTAATTGATAAATAGAGATATGAAAATATTTTTTTTTAAATAACTACGTCATTGAGTTGCACGTAATGTATGCAACAATACACATGGTAATATAATTTATTCAGAACAGAATAGTGTGTAATTTACGTGACCTCGTAGACTCGTTAATGAATACGTCCGCCTCATAATTTGAAAACTTTATACGAATTGTAGCTGTTATAAAATTACAAAAACACGAGAGCTTTTACTGAATAATTAATCCTGTTTATTCTGAAATAATACGTTTTTGCATTGTTACTATCATAAGTAGGTAGTGTACACAACATTTTAAGTCTACTGTAATAATATTTTGTCGTTTGTTCTTTACTTACGACTGCTGGAGTATGTTATGGGTTTGTAAATTGAATAAATTTTGTATATTGTCTATCGTTTGATGGCAAGTTCGTCAGGAAGGATCACCATTTTATTATATGAATAGCAAATAGCCCATGCTTTACATTTCTCTTTCTGTTTTGAACAAAAAATCTCCTTCAACATCGGAAAAGCCGTGGAACCAGCTTGTCTTTTAAATGAAATTTCCTTTACTGTAAACGGTTTCCGAGCGAAAAATGTATAGCTAAATATCCCCCGCTGAGTTACCTTGAGCTTTACAAGGTCAGATAAGATTGTAAGGGGATTAGGCACGTTCGTTGTAAATATTAACTTTTGTCTGTACACAATTTAATTTATTACTTGAAGGTTTTAGTTTATTGCTACCCGACTACGCAAGGAGAGTTGATGTTAGCGAGGGGCGAGCTGAATTTGAAATGTTGGATTTTGTGGGAAATTGCGTGTAAATTAAAAAAAGAGATTTTTGACAAGCCACTACGTTATTACTTAGGTACTATGGAATGCAGTCCGATGGACTTAAGAAAATTTGGCTTTCAATAAAATGCCTTCGCCTGCTTATTTTACGTTTTTCAGCGAAATATCGATTGTAATGACACAAATTTATTCAAAGATGAGTCGGATATGTATTCTTAATAATATAAGTAATATGCCCATAAGTCATAACAAGGTACCTACATGAAAAAACTGAAAAATATTTATTGAGGAGGTTTCGTCGCTATCATATAAAGTGGGCAGCAAGTTAATAATATACCTAAATAAGGTTTACTATACTTATGTACTTTACTTTATCTTAAATGAAATCATTCAACAAATAAACAGATAGTGGACACAAGAATCTTATCTCTTCATATCTGATATTAACAAAGAGCTTATGGAAAAAGCTTTATTTGAAAAGTAATCGCAAACAGTTGAAGAGTTTATTATTTATTTGTTTATCAATTAAACCAAGCAACGGATTAAACTTGCAATAGTAGATTAGATCACTAAAATAAACTGTACCTAAGCGTTTTAATAATAATTTAATGTTTATTCATTTTTGAGTTTTAACAAAAGATATAGAAGATCATGAAAAATCATCATCGGACAATTGGTTGAGATATTACCAAAGTTTTTGACAATATTGGAAAAGATCCACTTGCGAGCTTTCATGAAAAACACCGTCTAATCCCTTTGTGATTGAAATACGACCAAGCAGTCCTGAATAAAACGACGCAAGGCAAACACTTGGGAATCGATTGAGTATTTGTTGTATATAATAGGTACATACATTATTATATAAAGAGACACTTTAGTTTTTATTCTCTATTCCTACATACGAGTAGGTATTATTATTTTCTTTAATTCATATTCATATATTTTCTCTATTGGACTTTGGAATATTCTCTAATAACATCTGTAATTGATGTAGAAAACAATATTTTACATTTTTTAAGAGACTACTATTAGTATTAGATATTATGAAGTACCACGGTCTTTATTAGCGTATAATTATAAGTTCAAAGTCCAATACTGTAAAGCTACGTACATATTAGTGTAATTACTAATTACGTATGCATTTATTGGAGTTTTTCTTTCAATTGAATCTAATTACTAATTATGTAAGCATTAACAGTCGATTACAAATTTACCTATAGGTATACCTACCTACTTACCTACTCAAGTACATAATACAGGTATAAGGCCAGCAACAAATAACAAAATCACTAGAGCCCTTTATAATTAATGTACCTATAGGTACCTCTATTTACACGCATGGTAACTAGGTAAAATACCTACATATAATATGAAACTCGTCTGTGAAATAGCCTTAAAGTCTCCTCGCGTTATCTGATAAGGTTTTCGGACAGCAGAAAAATATTTATTGCCCTCCAAAGTTTTAATTATATAGATAGGTATGTACTAGCACAGACTTATAATAATATACTACGTATACAAGTACTAGATAAAATAAGTCAATATAGAAAACCTTCATATAAAAGGAAAAATATATGAATGGTGGTTTAAAATGAATATGATTAATATTTATAGTTTATACATACTCGCATAAGCCCCTGGCGTCGCTTGCCCTATTCATAGATATTAAAAAAAAAAATAACAAGGCGATAACTAATATGGATTTTATTTTACTGTTTACACAAAGATATTTTTTTTTGCGGGAAGAATCAATAAACAATAATAAGGTACAGGTTTCTGATAAGCATATTGGGTACAATCCTTGGTTATCCTATATTCCTACTAATTTTGTAACAATAGATGGTTTCAGAAGAATTTCGTATCTCATAATTAGGTACCTACATAATATACCTAGGTAATCTATATGAAACTGTATAGTTACGCACCAAAGATTTACCCTAAATAGGCAGTAAGCACACAGAATAGGTAGGTCTATCTAGATAAGGAGTAAGGACTAAGGATTACGAAAGACTGGATGAATTACTCAATTAATCAACGAAGATTTTATCAATGCATCAAGTTCTTCCAGGACTTTAATGTCATATCCTCCAACATTGCCTTTCCAGCCTATCTTTGCCCAAATAGAAATTTTAACTTTCCCGAGTGTTTATGTGGAGTAGCATGACATTTAAGGCTTGTTTTGTTTTTTGGTAGAAAATTAAAGTCTTTTCTCGCAACACTGATTAGATGGCACATGTTTAACGTGAATCAGTCTGCTGCTACATGTCGACAAAGTAGGAGGTGTTTTGGTGGTGCCAAATTTTTCTAAAAAAACTTGTCTCTGATCACTGGGAATCAATTAGAATACGTGAATATGTCTTATTATTTATTAAACTAGAATATAAAAAAGGAGGTTATTTGTTATTTCCAAGCAAAAATAGGGTAATTGCGCTGGTTTGCCGTCCAGTTTCGGTTTTCGTCCATTTGACTGACCTGCTACAATCACGTGCGTAAAACTTGAATACAAACCTACCTTCCCGCGCAAGTTTGCACTTTTTACGGTCCTTAATGTGTAAGCAACAGTACTATCAACATGAAAATTTGATTTGACAAGAAGAGAGTTCAAAAAATTAACGTAAAAGTGGCCGCTTCCCATCCGTGCCTTGCAGATGTCATCGCGCGAGAGAAAAATTTGCCGGCGAGAAAAGTTCATGGTAAGTTAAATCACTGTTTTAGCTAGTTAACGTAATGTTTTTGGTACGTATGTTTAGTTATAAGCCTATTAAACGCAATTAGAAGTGTTTATCATACTTTTTTTATAATACTCTTCGAAAAATTAAGTGGACGGATACTAGGTTACCAAATTCTCAAAATATTTGGTTTTCGTCCAAGTGGACGAAAACTCAAACAGCTACGTGAATATTTGTTAGGTTCTTTTTACTGTATCGGACCTTTAAAATACTGAATAGTTTCTCCCGAAGTGATCTTTATTGCTATTAGTTTAGATTTTTTGGTTTCCGTCCACTGCTTTGTCAGTGCTGCCAAAATAAAAAAATATTTAAAGAAGTGGACGAAAACTAAATTTAGCTTTAAGCGTTTTAGTTTTCGTCCATGAATGAGTATTGGAGTGGACAAAAATTAAAAATGACTATTCTTTTGCAGTACTTTTCGTCTTTTTTACGTATTGAAAAGTTTTCTATTCAGTATCTTCCTTATAAATAATTGGTGAGGGCCAGAGTGTTGTAGGTACCTAATATTGTCATTCATTCATGTATCATTCTCCTTATGTGAAGTAGAGTCAATTATTCGTGGCATAAATGGGGGTAGGTCAGACATAATAGATACACTGTATTTTTCTTGATTATCATTCACTTGAGTATCATCTTTTATTCTAGGTCTGTTTTTCCAATGCAATATTTTTTTATTCTACGTACTCAACGTATCCTAAGAAAGATCTTATTGTTTTTAGATGGCCTCGAAGGAGTCTAAGAAAGCTAGAAAAAAAAACGCTACGTACACTGAAGAATCTTTAATAAAGGCATCAGTAAGACAATAATGCATAGTTCAGTAAGGTATAGTATAGTTTATTTTAGTAGCTAAAACGTATTATTATGGCTGTGTTTAATATAGTACGTTTCATTTGATAAACAAAGTATTAGAATGAATATTTCTGTATTTTGATGTAATTTCTCAGTCCTATAATTATTACTTTATTCATTTACATTGTAAGTAACGCATTCCTTTCTTTATTACGAATGATTAATCAGTCATCACTAACGCATATAAAGACTGCCAAGTGCTACATAGATCTCAGTGTTGACTAGTTATATTGATTATTATTAGTAAAACTAAACCTGTAAGGTAGTGAGAAATTGTGATGTTGATTAAATAAAAGTATATATTTACCTGTAATTGGTTTTTAACTTAATAGTTGACCTACCCTCCTTTTTCTACACGGTGGTCGAAAACTAGCTTACACTAGGACGAAAACCAGTTTTTTTGGACGAAAACTAGCATTTACCCTACTTTTGCACAAAATAATTTAAATAAAAAGATACGTCAAAATGATTTATTTTCACTTAATATTATCTTAAAGAAGACTATATAAGGACTAAATAAAAATATTATATGTTTAAGGAAGGGTGCTCCAAAATATTTATTTCGCATCACAAAGTTGGCAACTCCCATAACTGGACGAAAACCAGCGCAATGACCCTACGTAGTATTATAGGAGTTTTGTAGCTGGGCAATGTTAGGTTAATAAACGTAGTGTGACCTATCCCAACATTGCCCAACCGTTTTGAGGTGCTAGGGCTGACACATTTTTAACAGACTTCTCAAATAGGTAGCAAGGTAATTTTTTTTAGGTATAAATTAAGTACACAGCATGTTTTTTCTTTTAGGTACCTAGGTAGGATTGTACGAGTATGTATGTCTACCTAGGTACTTATTAAATGTTTAGTAGAAATTACGTATAGGTACAATAAATATTCATAATTTCAGTTTCATTTTAAAGATATACCTAGAAACAGTACGAACTCAATATTATTGCATGTGTACCTTCCTATTACTTGTTACCCACCTACATACCTATTTTATTAAACTTAATTTTTTCATCCTTTACCTATTTGATTTTTTTGTGACAACCCTAAACCCTAAAGATTTTTGTATGAAGATTGTGAGAAAATTACACCTAACTTTGCCCATACAATTTAATGAAGATCTACTTATTTTGGATCATTTTTTGTAAGAGATTCAGCATCTTTGCTTTGTCTTGTACTTTGTCTCTTAAAAACAGCTACGTAAGTCTTAAAATGGCTGAAATATTAAAGGTGGGCAAAGTTGTATACTTTTCCACCTTATTTCGCCCACCTCTTTCTTCCTTATTTTTAGAGAAACTATTAAGAATATGATTATTTCAAGTATATCTATTCATTCTAAATTCAATTCCCTACTCAGATAACAGCATCAATTCTGTCCATATTTTGTTTTTTCTTGTATATGATCAAAACACTGTGAAAAGCGGGCAATGTTGGAGGATATGACGGTACCTAAAAAGGAAATAAAAAATAATTTTGTAATTGGAGATTTATTCGCTAAACTTGGACAGATATCCGAATTAATTAAAAGTGTAACTGAGACGTGAAATACAAAGGTACCTGCGTACCAAAGACTAAAAGTTTTGAAATTATGAATTACCTGCTGTACAAACATACATTATGTTTCAATTATTCAAATATAAAAATAAATACAGTACCTACGTAGGTACCTACATTAATCCGATTTCAAAATCTAAAATTTACATAATACTGGTACCTACTTTTTAGGATTTAGAAATATTTAAGACAAAGGCACGTCCTGAAATTAGTGCCTTTTGTGCGTTTTCGTATAGGTAGGTAGGTAATATTAGTAGTAAAAAAGCTCTAGGACATAGGTAACTAATTTATGGAATATTAATAATCTGTGTTATATTATTTCTCGGCGATAAATAAGTGGTTACGGGATACCTACCTAAACGATCTTTATCTATTTATAAGACAATGCTTAAAATATGCTCCAATTTTACGTCTTAAGAAAAATATTTCACCGTTAATCCAGGCTTCAGATGTAACGTAGGCATGGGTGTAAAAACTTATACACACTTGCACTTTCCACTAGAATTGTTGATAATAAAAAAATCCTTTCTTTTTATAAAATATACATCGTAAAAGGGGCGCGAAATCGACTTCGCCCGACACACGTTTCGATTGAATGTTTTGGTAAAGACCGGGGACGAAACGGTGCGTATGGCGCGGCGTACCCTTGTCGCAATAATCGACTTTTTTCTTTTTGTTTTTAACGCCATCTATTATCAGTCATATAAACAATCTTCATTTCTCATGCTGATTCTCTGATCACTATACAAATGGAAGCAGCGACACTCTTAAATAATTAGTTATTCTTCATCAAAAATTTATTTTTGTAAATAAATTGAGTATTAAAATAACTAAAATACAACTCAAATATTAATTATTTGTCATTGATAAAATCGTTCGATTTATGCAATACAAAAGTCAACGCCATCTATAATTTTCTTTCGGAACTACTTGCAATTTGGACAAGTCGCATTTCTGTTAACCAATCACAGTGAAGGACGTTTTTACGCACGCGTAGTAAAACGAACTAACTTCACTCAATGGATTTTGAGTTTAATCAACAGTCAACTTCAGTGTATAGATAACCGTTTGTGAGTATTGGCTGTTGGCGGGTATATTTTGAGCATCTCGAGAAGATTGCGAAAATTTTATCGCTTCTACCGCCTACACTCGTTTTATAAATAAACAATCGTGTTTAGTGAATCTGTGAAATTGAAACAAGAAAAATGACCAACGCACCAGTGAAAAAAGTGCCTATACATTTACAGGTAATAATAAAAGCATGTATTTTTAATACCTGTCTTATTTTAATACGATAATGTTAACATAAAATCGTGTTATTTCATAACAAGATCTATTTGGGATAGACAGTTACGAAAACCGCCACTCGCGGCCTATTTTCTAACTAGAATTAGGCCGGCCTGGGTGTTGGCATGCTTAGATATTTGGGTCCAGGAATAATATTTTTTGCTTACATTCCCATTCAATTTTTTATTTATGATTGTTTTATTATGCCACACGTTTGGATTGTGATATCGTCTTATCGTTAGTTTTGCAACATGACTTATCGCGTATTTTTTCGAATATTTTTGTTATTAGCTCGGTTAAAATAGAATACCTATGCTTTTTTTATTTCTATGTAGTTAAATAAATCCATTTGATTTAGTTTATTACATTTATTTCTATGAGTCTTTTAATTAATTCAATATTCTATGTACCTAGGTAAATATTATTGTTATTGGTAGGCATCTAATGCAATAACATTTTTAAAAATAGAACCCTATAATAGCTCTTATGGCTGGTTCACACTTTGATTAGTGTGAGTGCAGGTGTGTAGTGCGAGTGCAGGTGTGTAGTGCGAGTAGTGTCCAATTCAACTGCGAGTGCAGGTGATTAGTGCGAGTGCAGGACAATGGTTAAATTCGCGACGCTACACACTACGCTAAACACTAAACACTAAACACTCCTGTCCAGACGTGTTTAGGCAGGCACACTGCGAGTGAGGGGGAAGAGAGGGCGCGCGGGACGTGGCTACTCGCAGTCCACTCGCAAAAAAATAGAACACGCTTCTATTCACTTTACTACACAGCCTACTAAACACTCGCACTAAACAGTCGCTGTCCACACGTAGTACTACTCATCACCTGCACTCGCACTAATCAAAGTGTGAACCAGCCATTAGTAAGGCTCTTAGAATCTACCTACCTTCTAAACAAAATCAAAACTTGCAAAAGCAAAAGATTTTAGGACATGAAATGAAAACAGGGTTGTCAAATTTTATCTTCCTATTTTTTGTTTAACCCATACTTATTAATCCAAGTAACAAATATACATAGGTATTAGTAGGTATTTAAGAATATATAAAGCATATTAGTGGAGTAGGGTACTCAGAACTACTTTCGATCTTGCTTTAATTGATTAGGGTTGAAAAAACCCCAAAATTTCCGCCTATTTAGGGTGCGGTAAACTAACTGAATGAATTTGCGAGTATAAAAATACGCACCTTCTTCAGAATATAGGTATGTTTAATAATAAAGTCTTAAAATTTTAAATAGGTATCTACTATTTTTCTCGAAACAACCATAAAATAAATTAAAGTTGTTTCAACTTTCAATCCCTGCAAAATAACAATTTTTTAGGGATTAAATCATCATTAATAAATCACAAATTTCTATTGTTTTCCAAAAAATATAAAATAGATGTTATGTAGACGTGTAGTACCTATTAAGTAGGTGTCATAGGTAGGTATTATGGTACGTGTTTTTCTTCTATCGAACTGAGATACTATCAGATACTTTAAACAAAAAGGGAAGCGTGTCCTTTGCCTTGGTTCCGGTGAATGACCCTGTAGAATCGCTAGTCTAGTACGGTCAGCAAAAACATGAGATGCGAAAAATTGGAGGTGTTAAGCAAAAACAATTTTTAACAAAAAATATTAAGCGCCTCCTACAATTAGGAGTAGGAGTATTCCTATATCGATATTTCTTGGTGTAAAACTAAATAATGTCTTTCGATTTTTCGATTAATACTGAAAATTTTTCATTTGATTTACCTTAGAAACCTTTTAGATATAAGATTGGTTGACTGATTTCAAGTTCATTAAATAATTATTTTTTCATCATGCACAACTTACAAGTATTTACAATTATTCTTTTTTTCATTTATTATTGCGTTTTGTAACACACTTAATATTATAATATTTACTTGCATTATAATTTATAGAAGAACTAACACGGAGCCTAATTTGCTGACTGTACACGTAGTGATAGTAGGGTGGTACTTGGCAACAGAACGTGACATGCGCAATGGGGTCCTTCTTATTATAAAACTGATAATGCAGCATCAGCATTATAGGAAACCTTGTATCGTTTATAGCTTAAGTCACTTAGTTTAAGTACTTACTTAGTATTTATAATAGTGAATTAAAAATACACAATATCACGGACATGTATCAAGATAGACTAAGCGAGTGTATGTACTTCCCGTGTCCAAACTAAGATTATGAAACTTACTTGACGCTGGCCTACACTCAGTCCGCGCTTGCAGTTCGCCAAGGAAAGACGTGAAGCTGAATAAAGTAAAATGCCGAATTACGCCGTTATAAACTGTAGAAACTCCACAGCTGTGAGTGGCCGAGTTAGCAGAGATGTTTCCTTCCACCGGTAAGTAATTTTCTAATCAGAATATGCACTATTTATTTTAAAATCAAATAAAGAATATCTGTGGAAAACGATCGTGACAAACACGGATACCAAATCATACGAAATGATTCGGAATACATTGCGGCTTTTACTTGGCACGGTAAAGATCGAGTCGTATGATAACAAGCAATGTATAGCGTCTTCTCATTTTTCTGTTCTCATTTTTCTGTCCAATTTTGTGGTTAGTGATGTTCATTTGATGCAACAGTTCTCGATTCTAATCGATTTTATAATCGAACAGAAAAATGATAATTTGAAGGAGCAATTTTTCAGAAAAAAAGGCATAGATTTTTTTTGTCAAAACTCCTTATTGCTTAGACTATGTTTTTTTTTTCAGTTTTCCAAGTAACCCGAACATAAAAGAAAAATGGATTGATGCAACGGGACATAAAGATTGATTGATTGACAGTTTCATTACTTTCTTTCGATGGCCTCTCTAGTACGTAGTACACGGTAACTCAATGGGCATATGTAAGAAAAAGCTAAAACACATTAGTTTACTTGTTAGAATATTAAAAGGTTTATAAATTTATTTTATCATTCCTCTGTCTATGGTAATTATCATTTTTCTGTCTTGAATCGATTTAGTAATCGATTACGATTCATTTATTTAATTACCTCTTAGACATAGATCTAGTTTGATCTGATTTCTTTCGATTTACTTCGATGGGATAGGACGATACTAGAATCGCCGCGCGAGTGGCGTCCTAATCGATTTAGCGTAAAATGAAATTACCATCACTAAAAAGCGCTCGTGACGTCATAACGCGTCAAGGTCAGTACAAAAAATATGACACGCTTGGTTTTCATACAGATCGCGGTACTTGCGTAGTCTATCTATGTCTGTGCACAATATACTCGTACCTTATTTCAGCCCTACCTATAAGTTACTAGCTTTCCGTCCGCGGATACGTCGCGTGACGCGTCGCTTTGTCTAACTTAACAAATTGCACACTAAACCTTCCTCGAGGACCACAGCATCTAATAGAAAAACCGCATCAAAATCCGTTGGGTAGTTTTAATTTTAAAGATATACGCTTGCAGACAGTTCTTTTATTTCTATACTATAAATTGAATACCTACCTACTTACTTAATTAATTGAAGACAGTAAGTGCAAGTAGATATTCTTAAATCATAGTTCAAAAGTTGATGTTTCGCTCAATCGTCATGACCCATTATTATATCTACTAATTACATATAAGATTTTGTTACGTGTAAATTGTTGTAAATTCTATAAAGTTTAAATTTTAGTTTAAAATGTGTCTATTCTTGTAATAAAAACCAAATAAATTTAACGTTCCGCTTTGCTGCGTTGCTTTTGTTATGGTGTTATTAATTTAGGAACTTGGGTTCTTGTGATTTTTGAAGTGGAACTATTTTCGATTTTATCAAAGCTTCTGTTCATAAAAACCTTATTTTACTAATTTTTTACAGCTTTAAAATAACGTCTCTAGCAAGGAGTAACGACCGAGAGGTTTTGGGTTTGTTCCCCGATTAATAAAAAATGTCTAATCAAAGGTCTTCTTTCTAGAGGTCTCATTAGAAGTTCGTAGATAATTATTTTTGCTACGAGATAGTTAACTTTGCAATTTTACCAATCACGGAAATATATTTAGGTAAGTTATAAATGGACCCAAATGTTTTTGAATATTTTAAACGAGAATTTAAAGATTAAAAATTCATAGTTTACGTAAAGTGCGTAAATGTATCAAAATATCAGACATCAACAAAAACCTTCGTGATTAAAAAAGTAGTAGCTCGTAGGTTAGTATGATTAATATTGGCCTTTTAATTTTAAATTTATACTTATTATTAAACTATTAACTCAATACATAATAATATAAAATCCAATATGAAAGTCCAATTCAAAATTTGCACGTCATAAAACGTTTTAATTGCCTCCACAACACAAACTAAAATGAACTATACATTTTTACCTGTCGAAGAAAACTTATTAAGAAAACACATGCAAAGTCACGGAACAAGATATATTATTGGGGCCGATTCCTGCAGTTCTATTCTCGGTTTAACAAAGGGTGATAAAAAATGATTTATGGACGGAACCGGGGTGCTTAACTAAGCTTCTAGAGAAGCGGCCTAATGAGATATAATTAAGTTTATGAGTTACTTGAAAAGTAACTATGTATGGTGTTTATTACCTTACATTTGTGAAAATATTTCCGTCGAAGAAAACTTTTTTCCATTGTCGTATTATACCTACTTATCTACTTATTTGATTGTTTTTATGTAAAACGTATAAAAACGCTTATGAATATAAAGCAGATTTTGCTACGATATAATAATTATTATTATTCATTAAACCAATCAACAATAATTTAAAATTAATTAATTTCTAATCTTTCTTTAAAGTTTAAACATTTTACCACCTCTTGCCTTTTCAGATTCAGTAAGCTCTGTGTAATCGATGAACAAACAGACTTCCACGTATATACAATAATAGCGGATATATTTAAACCTATAAATAGTTAATACCTTGTTGTGTATAAATATAATACTTTCTCCGGAATCGATTGATGGTTAATGGAATTAGATTAAGTATGGTGAGAACTGACGTCTTTATGAGGTACTTCATATGCATGTAATAAGGAAATCTTAAGTAATCTAATGTAATAATAAAACATTTATTAATAAGAAACGAAAATACAAAAGGCTAACAAGGAAAAATAAATTGTATACAAAAAAATTAAAGATTAACTTATCTATAATCTACGCTGTATATTTTTTGTTTATTATATAAAATGTGGATTGTGGATATATCTATACTTCTATACTTCTATACTAATATTATAAAGAGGAAAGGTTTGTGTGTATGTATGTATGGTTTTCACGCATAAACTACTGGACCGATTTTGATGAAATTTGGCACAGATCATCTTTAGACCTGAGAAAGATCATAGGCTACCTTTTATTGCGAAATATGTACCACGGTCGAAGCCGGGGCGGACCGCTAGTGTAATATATACGGTTTAATGTGAATGATTTTAAAACTAGTATTTTCGGATAGAATAAGGAACCAAACCTTTTATTTATTGTTACTTAATCGTTATTAAATGAAATTTAATTGCTGACGATTCATATTAATTATTTGTTTAATTGCTTCTTTTCAACCTTTATCATCCTATTATCTACAAGCAAAACATATTTTATGTTTTTAAGTTTGTCTGTTAACAAAATCGGGAAAATATTTTTAACTAGCTTCCGCCCGCGACTCCGTCCGCGCGGATGTCGGTCTTCGCGTGGATGGTTTATTTCTCCATTTTGAGTAACTCTGACAATAACATCTTATAAATATCTATTGGACTCAAATACGGCTAGGCCTATAATAATACCCAACGTGTGTTCGCTGTTCTACAGAACAACGTCTATGGATAAAACTGAAAAATTAAGATTATTTTTTTTCTTCGTATTTTTTCAGGATAAAAAGTATCCTATTTTACGCCCAGGATAATAAGGTATAATTATACCAAGTTTCATCGAAATCGAACCGTTAGTTTTCACGTGATGTCTTCACATACAGACAGACAGACAGACAGACAGACAGACAAAAATTTTTTTAATCACATATTTGGGTTTGGTATCGATCCAGTAACACCCCCTGCTATTTATTTTTTCAATATTTTCAATGTACAGAATTGACCCTTCTACAGATTTATTATATGTAGGTATATAGATTTCTACACCTTTTCTTCGTGCGTCCTTTCACTAGCAGTTCCGACTTGTTATAACGATGACACACCGGGTTTTCAGAACATAATGCGTACATATGCATATGTATGTACTTCTATATGTACAATATTGCGGTTTTTGCTTTCACTCACGCAAAGGGTTTTAATTTAACCGTATCACGAGATATGTGCGGTTTATATTGAGTTGTCGGTATTTTATGGACATTCCAATATGTACTAGATATTATAGATTGCTATCAATCGTTTCGAATTAAAAATTTATAGAGAGAGTTATCGTTATAGTTTATCAATGTAATAAAGTCGTGATTTATAAGCCAAACATAATTTATGTAGTTCATACCAGTAAATATTAATTTTTAGGGTTCCGTACCCACTACTCAGAGGGCTCCGAATCGCACTTGCCCGGTTATTCTACTAAATATACAAGCTACTCGACCTAAAGAAAAGTGTTTCAATATGTTTACATAATATGAAGTAATAAGTATCAATATCGAGTTTATTGTCTCATTAAAATAAAGATATAAATTATAAGACATCTCTGGATAAACCGGCGATAAGGTTAAGTGGCTGATAAGAAGATATTTGTTTTGTTTCCAACTTGAGTTTTGCAAACTTAATATTACAATTTACAATGTTACTGTTATATGTATAAGTACATAATATATCTTTTTTCCCGTTGTTTTGCTTTTATTTTGCGATAGTCGATATTTATTTTAATTTTTTTATGTATAGTGGTTAATGTTATCTTTCCGTTTATTTGTTACTTTATTTTGCAAGTTAGATGTCGTTAGATGTCATATTACCTACTATTTTCAGTCAGTAAGTATATTAAAATTAATAAAGGCAATTGGAGCTGAGATTTAACTTTTTCAAACACAAAAGAAATAGAGAATAAAAAAAATATAACTGTTGTATAGATATTAAGGTAATACAAATCTCACAGAAACCTTCAGCCTGATTATACTCAAGATATTTGTTTATCTAAAGATGATTCTCATCAATCTAAAACTTGAAATAATTTTGGAAATATGCGAACATAACCTTTACAATACTATCTAGAATCAATTTAATTGCCAAAAATCGATAATCATTAATTAATATTCCTAGTGATATTATTGAATATTTGAAATCTATAATTCTGACTATCTAGAATACGCGATTTAAAAATATAACAGGAAAATTGAGACACAATGTATTTGAATCATAGATAAAATTAATTAATGATTTTTTGTAACTAATACAGATATAATATGTCTGTCTAATTAACAAATTATGTACCAAAATGTAAAAAAGATAAATCTTAGGTTTATAAGGTCTAGATAATGTTAGAGGACTAGGATATATGAGACACTAAAACGAGGTTAAAATTGTAAAAAATCGCTTCCTCTGATATGTAAAAACATTAAGGGAGGTAAAAGTAAAAATAGTACCAATCAGATATTATTATTATGACCGACTATTTTGGCTAGAATTAAGAGAAAATTACAACCACATGAATACGTATACAATAATCGTATATTCCACAGTCACCATTGAACAGGATTTATCATTTAACCACTTCAATTAACGCTAAAAGCTACTGGGAAGATAATCAAGAGTGACACGATAAATAACGTACGTACATAATAAAAACCTAAAAGTTTATATTGTGTAATTAATTGTTAAAACAAACGATCTGTTAACACACTCATTTTGTTAGTATGTATTGTTGTTAGGAATTTGGCATGCTAGCTGTGCCGCGCGGTTTCACCCGCGGGCAAAACATGCGTATTTTTCCATTGATTAAGTGTTATTTTATTACAATAAGCTTCATCACTGCCAAGTATCATCAAAATCCGTGGTTTTCGCGTGATAGAATGACAAACATACAAAGATACATATTATAGACATTCAAACTTTCGCTAAGTTGTATAAGCATTGGTCTTGTAAGTTGTAGGATTAGAATCATATTTTGCAGATGGACGATGGTATACATTATTTTACAATCTTAGAGTAACAAACTAGTGCACAGATTAGTCATCTCAAAATCTTCTCGACCTATCTTCGAAGCCCCTCAGTTTTATTTCAAAGTGCGCTCTTAATTCAAGAGTCTTATCAAATTGAATGATGTTCATCAGTTAGCACTATGAACTAAGTGCTATAAAGTTCACCAGACAACTTTATAAATATTTTTTCTGTGACGACAATGTGTAAGTTTGCACTTAGTAGATCAAAATGAAAATAATTTTTTGCTCTCTTAATATTTTTTTATTTACTTCTTAGGTACCTACTACATATTTAGCAAATGATTTTTCTGTGACAACAATAAATAAGACCCACTATAACCCAATTTTTATTGAATCAATAGTTGATAACATTACACGATTTCCTAACTAAATAAAATAATAGAATTAAAATAAATCTCTGCATACGAAACCCAGAAGGCAGAAACGTTAACTGCAGTCATAATCTTGTTTATTTATACAAAACGCACTTTACGCGTAACCCAATTTCACGCATGCGTAACCATGGCAACTAAGAACCGTAACACCATGAGACAAAACTTATCTTATTTGCTTTTGATTTCGAGTTTTTACTGATAATATACTTTATATTGAGTAAGAACAATGCTACATAATTTTGGAAACAGATCTTTTTTATTGTTTCGGTAAATGTACCTAATACATTTTTTTAACTTGCTCGAGACGACTTTATTTATACTTGCGTGGTACCTGGGTAAAAAATTAGATGTAGTACGGATAGAATATAGAATGTCATTTGTGCAATTTATAATGGAAAATGTAACGTTTGGTATAATTGACGTTTTATTTTAAGCCTTTTGCATTAAATAGAAAATAGCCTTAGCAAATAGCAGCCATAGCTATTAAAATTAAATGCATTCGCTGGACGTCTTTCATGTTTTCCCTGTTATAAAAACCGAAAATACACATTTGTGATGAAATAGGTTACGACTTACGACCTAATTTTTAGAATTGGTGCTTTTGCGTCTAAAATTTACATCGATAAAATTCATTGACTGTTTTAAACATGCAAAAATAAATAGTCTACCGCCTTGTTTGCAAATAACTACCTTTAAATAAAAGTTTTAAGTGCTTACGTCTGCAAGGGGACCGCATGATATAATCGTTAGGGGGTGAGTCATAGGGGTGAATACTGAATATTAACTGACTTAGAAATATGCGGTAAAGTGTTGGAATAAATCCAACTGGGGATGCGCTTTAACCAAAGCGGATTACTGATATGGATATTTAATATTTTGTGAATTAAATCCAGCGGATTGTTAACGCTTTAACTTAAACGAATTACGGATACGATTATTTGGATAGTGATAGATATTGGTTACTGTAGTTTTATATTATTCTAGCTATGCACCCGGCTTCGCCTGTGGTGTACTGTCGAAGATTGGTCGTACCGTGGCTCATGAGCTCTCACAGTCTCACTGCTGAAGATTTTCATACGAAAAAATACATGGTTT
This sequence comes from Colias philodice, assembly GCF_061535455.1. NCBI lineage: Eukaryota > Metazoa > Arthropoda > Insecta > Lepidoptera > Pieridae > Colias > Colias philodice. Next base: position 3,377,942 of record NC_143109.1, on the reverse strand, counting down.
ACGATTCTATAAAATACTAAATTTTCATGTGTTGTTTTTATTTCGTATGTAATCTTCGATTTTAAGGTTTTTGAAATCTTAAAAGTTAAAATCAAATCACGTACAAACAGTTTATTTCATGTTTAAAAATAAAAGTTGAAGTCGTTCTCGCCAAAAACAAGAAAATTAACATATCATTAATTAAATGTAAAATTAAATTCAAAAACGTTAATCAAAACAAAAAAAAAACCAAAATGCTTATACATTGTAGTCATGAGCGTAGCGAGTTATCAATTCTTATCAATGACTTATAAATGCATACATGAAGTAAACCAATACATATGTGCCAATATCTTGCTTCTATTGTAGTTTTAATTTAAATTGTTTTTTTATAAGGAAACAAAAGTGTCAAAGTCCTTAAAACGGTAAAATGTTTTTTTGTTTTTTTAATGGACTACTTACACGTGCTGATCGTTCTGACTAATTAGGAGAGAGTTTATTGTAATGAATAAACTTAAAAAAAAAACTACGTAAGCACCTACCTATCTAACCACTTCTGAAAAAATTTCACTATTAGTTAGCTTTTGCTTTGTGATTAATGTTATAAGGTGTCTAATGAAAATCCTTTACCATTATAAGCTACATTAGTGTTTAGATTATAAGTTGTAATACTTATGTTTTTGCCCCACATTAACTCAAAATCTATACTAGGTAATATTATAAAGCTGAAGAGTTTGTTTGTTTGATCGCGCTAATCTCGGGAACTACTGGTCCGATTTGAAAAATTATTTCGGTGTTAGATAGCTCAATTATCGAGGCTATAGGCTATATATCATCACGCTACGGCCAATAGGAGTGGAGCCACGGGGGTGAAACCGCGCGGAACAGCTAGTAGTAGATAAAACAGCAACATATAAACAAAATCATAACATTTAAATTTAGTTATCAATCGCAAAAGTCGAGTCCTTACAATTGAATTCCAATTGTCTGGATAACAAAAAATAAACCTTGGATCATCAAAAGATTGTATTGCGATATACATAACAATTGGTTTGGTCATGTGCGTCAGTTTGGTGACCATATGTGACCATAATATGTAGTTACGACCTTGAAATAACACTTAGATTTATAGTACTTCCATGTTGGAGTGAAGTACGCCAGAAGTTTTTATGTTTGTGTGGCTCGATTTTAGTGTAAACGGCTTGATAAATTTTATTAAAAGTGTCGTTGGTTTTATCTTATACATACTAGCATTCTGCCCGCGGCTTCGTCCGCGTTTTCAAAAAAACCCGCATAGTTTTTCCAAATAAAACCTATCCTATGTGTAAATCCACGTTACCCTCTATACCTACGTGTGCTTAATTTCATTGTAATCGGTTATGTAGTATTCGCGTGAAAAAGTAACAATCACACACATACACATCCTCACAAATTTTCGCATTTATAATATTAGTAGGATTGCGAGAGTATAGTTTATAGGTATTATTTATGTGGAAATAATTTTGAATTTTTCGTAGGTAAATATTTATATCACACAGTGAACTTGATGAAAATGAGGTTTAATAATGTATTATGATGATTTTTAAACACGCTTTAAATCCGTTATATCCCCTATTTATTATTTACTACTACACATCAGCTGATAGATGAAACTGTTTACGGAAGACACCAATTGTGACTAATATAGGCTTCACTTGTCTTTTATCACGGGCCTCCAAATTATGTTTAGTTAAATTTTTAGCTTCAAAGTTCCAGACAAAATATGTTCGGACTAATGTTAATGGTTATTGGTTATTTATAAGCTCACAGCGACATCTATTATCGAACCTGAGAAACATATTTTTAAGTGTATAAAATACATGATTTTTGTTTCAAGTTTTTTTTATAATGCTTAAAAGCTATATACCTATATTATTTTTTTTTACAAAGCTATGTATAAAGTACAGACACTCATATCGTTTTCTATATTGTTACTCATAAATGACTTTATTTCCTAGTAAAGCTCAATTTAACAGCTGGGGTGATTAGTACATCTGGTAAATTACGCTAAACGATACTTCAAAATTAGCGCAATTGACTATACATAGTCTTCATTCGGGTCTACCGTCTATGTGATCCTATTACTAAAAAAATATATTATGTATAAATCGGCTAAACGTCAATTGTATTATTTCAATAGGGGCTATAATACTATTTCTGATACAAATTAAACATTCAATTGAGCGTTGGACCACTAAAAATATCAGCTATGAAAAGCAACGGCTTATACAAAGTATTATTAGGTAATATCACTTCGATTTATTTGGGGTGGTTTACATATCCAATTCCCACTTATCTCTAAAATGATTACATACCTACCTCGAGATTTTTCGGAGATTCTCTGATATTTTAGTTGGTATGGAGAAAGAAAGTTGAAAATGCGTTGAAAAGTTAAGTATGGAGAAAGTTTCTAATTTCGCTGAAATAATCAGTATCACACTGAAATAATTCTTACAGTGTTACCTTGAAATAATTCACATTTAACAAAAATTATGTGATTGCAGCGAGAAAAATAAAATGAAAGCTCGAAATGAATCTTATTAAAGCTCCAATTCGTTCGTGACCACAAGATAACATCAAACAAAATATTCGGCAATTTACCATAAAACCGAAATTGTGTGAATTCTCAATAACACTTTCTATGTAAAAATATAGCGGAAACTCAATACGCTTTTAGTAAAACAAACATTGATGGTTGTTCCACATTGGCTCCATTAAATAAACAACTCTGAATTATTTCCGTGTAGGTAAATAGAGTTTCGTAATATTAATCTGTTTTATAGTGTTTGTAGGGATAATATTTGTATGAAGTAATCTTTTAAATATAAGAAAGATGCCTTCCATAATATAACAAGTTAGTCAAAATTGGTTTTTACGGTTTCTGTAATTAATCAATATTAAAGTTACGTAAATCTGGTTGGGACAATGATAAAGTACAGATATTGTAGATTATTTTTCCAAATCTTCATTCGATTAAAATTTCTATTAAATACTGCTGAATCATGATAATGCGATAAAGTTATTGCACGAAGTTTGATCAACTCGAGCTTTCTAACAAACCACATGTGTCATAACCTTTATAGTTTACACTGTGTCATAGCTTATGCAAGTACATACGATTTTCTAGGACCACCTACGGAAGTTTCTATCGTTATTTCTACACTAAAGTAGTACTATTATGTATTATTTGACAAAATGTTGTTTTCTATTTTAAAACGGTGACAAATGTGTTACGTAATTGTCGTTAAAACTGTACTTGCAATTATGTTTTGAAGATGCAAATGGTTGTTTGTACCTACTTTATTAAAATATTGTTTGTTCGTGTTTATGATAGTTCGTCTAATATTCATATAATATGAACCGAAATATTTTAAAATCCCAGACAAGACTATGGTCTACAAAATACTGCTGCAACTAATTTGAAACTAAAATTGGCATTCTTAGCTTCGAAATGGCAATAGGTTAATATATATGAGACTTATCTATATCGAATCTTCGAGACGATATCTATAGCAAAGATAGATAAAGAACATCTCGACAAACGAGATTAGCGATTGCAAAACCGCACTCAAATCGGTGTATTTATCGCACAAAGATAAATATTACACATATTCCACAAATGTTATATACTTATTATCCAACATTGTATTACCATACTTTTATAATTGAAGGGAATGAAAACTGAAAAATAGAAATTTGTTGATTATAAGACCTATCCGACAAACACAAAATTTCAGAAAAATTTATGCAGCCATTTATGACGGGTTTGTTAACAAATACTACTATTTCATATACCTATATCAGATAAACAATTTCGTTCGTGTTATAACTTATAACGAGATCTCTAAAAATATAAAGGAAAGTGTATATTTCCAGACGTATAAATGCATCAAAACCCACTTGAATTTATACATAAAATTACTGTACATTTATGAAAAGTCGCATAAAAGTACTTGTAACATGTGTTAACCAACATTAATTAAAAACGTCGAGTCAGCACGACTTTTGAATGCTCTCCAGTCTCCGCGTATGAATAATAATAAACTAGATTTTATAGTAGAAAATAAATAGGTTTAAATGTTTCCGTACTGAATACATAATTTATCGAAAGTACTATAAACCGTATTTATTGCTTGCCTTTAGGTTAATGCAAGTAAATAGCAAGTAATTTTGCTTCTTCGTGTTGAGATTTGAGACAGTGTATTGAATGCAAACTACCCTCATAAAAAGCTTTTATATTAATGCTATCGATATATCGGTGAAAATTGGTATGATAGTGATAGAAAAAAAAATCAAATATTATGGGTCAAATAATCACTAATATATAAATATGTACTACATTTATGAGGTCACTATTTTATTTATATCGTACCTACATATTTTATTCTATTAATTAAATGTAAACTTAGCAAAAAAACAACTTTGCAATTCAAAAATCTGATGAAACTTATTTACAAAATGTATTTGAATATCCAAAAGCATGTATAAAATGTATAATAAATACAATTTACACTATGTATCGTCATTAGAGTATATATTCTATGGTATCGTTGCTTAGACGATATATACATGTATATCGGTTGCGCGGGCGCATTAATCTTGCAACTCGTTCCGAACTCGACTCGATTGAAAGTGATTCATTTCTCTCGTCTCGATATCGCCATATCAATGTTTTTCTTATCTATAGCAATTCTGATTATGGCTATGCGGTTTCTAAGTTATTTTCTTTTACTTTTTATCGTTATAATCTTGTTGTGATCTTGTTATGTTGCTTTTGTTTTTGCTGAAAAAAGTATTTATAAATATAGACGCGTAAATATTTAAAAACTATGTCACAAAGTACGTTTCTTTTTATTGAAATAATATGAGTTTTATTAATTATATTACTGAAATAAAATATCTTAAACAATTATTGCTTTTATATTACTCTCTGTCTACTAGAAACACATTTATACCTACTTTCGTTATTGATTTAACAATATTATATAATCAATAATAAATTAGGTATAATCATTATAGTAAGAACTTGTTTAGACTAAAGTTCGTTGACATTTCTAATGATAAGATTGAGAAAACACAAACAAACGCGGGTTCCGTATGTTTTGTACTATTTAAAGAGAGATTAGGATGAATGTACAACGGGCATGACATTTCTTTTAACTTCTACTGTTGTTTTGGGAATACTAACTAATCTATATCTATCTATCTACTTATGTTTGAAAATTGAAAATATTCAGGAAGGTTTTATAACACATCACGCTACGACCATTAGGAGCAAAATCCATGGAAAATGTTGCAAAAATGGGAAAAAATATACATTTTGAGAGTAGACGACTATGGTCAGCCAATTCTATTTTAAACACTTACCCCTAAAAGTACCTTTTCATTTTGCGCCCGGGTAAGGACCCCGGTTTGTTTGTAATCATTTTATTGATTTAGGTATGTCGCAAATAGACATCAATCTTTCCGTATATTAATCCCATAATAGATTTGATATAATTGGTAATTAAATTATCACGTGTCCAAGAGAATGTGAACACCCACATTAATTACTTTCTAATCCTATAAATAAACATTTTCCTTCATTAAACATTGTTTTGCTTTAAAGGTCATAAAGGCTTAATCCCAATTTTATTTTTTTGACTATACCATGTAGGTAATATTCTAATATACCTACTCTTCCCATACGGCATACCTATTAATAGCTCCAATAACTAGTATTTAGATACGGAAGTAAGTAACCGACAAATTCGACAATAATCCAATTAATCGGGCATGCGTGAAAACATCTAGTTATGCGCAAATGCGCGCACTAAGGGGAGAAATGTTTTCTATTTCGGGCACATTTTCAGTTTCAGCCAGCGTCCCGCGGGCGGCGCGCATGTCGCCATCTTACCCGCCATTTTAAAAACCGCGAATTATCGACATTTCTGATTTTTTAATTCCCGCTACTAGAGGCAAGGATGCCGGAACATACAGCCAACTCCGTATCCGGGATTAATATTAAGGTATTTTAGTGTTACCATTTTTGCGTTTTTCTCGAGCACTACCACACAACAATGATGCGGCGTTCCATTGTTATTTTTAAGTAAATATTTGCATTGTTGGTGTGTATAGCATTCTATGCTTTTAATTCGTTCGTTACAAGTTTTTTAGGTAATAAAAGTGCACCTATAAAGTGGTAATAAGGAAATAAGTCCATTTCCTAATAGTGAACGCAAATTCATTGTTAAACTATTTTTAAAACATGCAAATTATAATAACGGTAGTGGAAACTAGGAACGCATTAATAATAATTTAAATAAAGTCGTGACTGCAGTGGGTAACTTTTATGGATAGCCGATGAATAGTAGTTTATAAACATGGAATTCTTTGTTTACCTATCTTAGTTCGACCTTCTTTTAAAACACGATAAACTATACTTCCAAAAGGAAGACATCTTTATGTATAGATTCTTCATTTAATTCCATTTAAAGGAAGAATCTATATACATAAAACAGATGTCATCCTGTCTTGCAGTTACGGATTGGAAAACGTGCGCCAAATTTTCAAAATTATATTTTGTACTGTTGCCAATATTTTCGGGGAAATTCAACGTTGAAGAGACATTGACGCATAAATGCAATTAATGTAGGTAAACAAACTATAATTTTGTACTAGCTCTCTGCCCGTGACTTTGCACTAAAAGTTATTATAGATCCCATCCCCATATCCCAATATCAAATACATGCACTACAGTCTGAAGGTTTATATTCCACGTAAAATAGCGAATAATATCGATCTCCAATCTTTTTCTTTACTTAATTTAATTCCTATAAGTTCAGGCGTTCAGGCATGAAAACATAAGACTGGCACAGTTACTTTAACGTTTATAATATTAAAATGTAAATTTATAATTCTTTTCTATTCTTTATAAATTACTATTTATAAAGCATTTGAATGCCATTAAACCAAAAATATCAAATTCAATATTAAAATGTATAAGAATAAATAGGTAAAAGTACAAAACCGGGTATTGAGAGAGATGCCTTGAAGAGTCACGTCAAGTTGAATACTAGACTAGACTAACAACTTTATTTTCTCTCAGAAAGACTACTTTGTATTGTAAATCGATATACAAATAGAAATTAGAAATAAATATTTGTGTAGTAAAAAATTCGTTCCGATCTTTAGTCACTTTCTGGGAATAAATTGACTACAAAAGTTACAGAGAAGTTTTCAGAATTCAATTTTGTCCGCTTTAGATACAATTATTAAATTCTTTTCGCTGTGAAAGACTTAAATTTGTATTTGAAACCAACTTCAGATTCTTGTTTAGATTTTTTGTGGATTTCAATAACAATTTAGCCTTCCTGAATTTTATTTACTTATGTCTGTCCATCTATATCGCATTCAAAATATTTGGATTCCCATCAGCCATTAAAATATTCACTACATTAATATCTACTACCAATTTGTAAGATTATGAACTACATCCTATCAGTTGTTCATAATGTACAACAGCATTAACAATTGCCCATCCGTTTCAGAGCTCCCAGAACCGACTGCTCATCAAGAATGGTCGGGTTGTCAACGACGATGGGATGGAAGACGCTGATGTTTACATCGAAGATGGTATTATCAAGTAAGTAATAATGAAATAAATAATTAGAGTTTTCCTTTAGGATTTTCTTTCCCAAATGATTTTAAGCTGAGTAATGTCGATTTGCTCGAAACGAAATCTAGTGATATGGGTAATAAACTAATAAATAAATATACTTCAAGACTAGAAAACTTCTTGAAAATCAATTGATATCAAGAAACACATTATCAGAAGTCACTAGTAGTAATTATACATTTTGGTTCTAATTATACAAAGAATAAACGTATTTCAGACTCAGAATTCATAATAACTAATAATTCCACGTCCACTAAGCAGAAAGCAATATCCATATGCCATAATTTTGTCCTATTTGCTTCTATTACAATTTTAATTTTTATATAGTTTGTTCACACGTTTGATAATCTTTGAATTTAAATCTAATACGATCAGTCTGTATTGCATAGGTATTTATTTTCCTTTATATGGAAGAACATAGTACAAGACGAGTACAACTTCTGCAAAAGATGACAAGCTAAGAAAAAGTATCGGTGAGTCTAGGTATTGAAATAAAAGCCAAGTTTCCATTTGTCTTCGTAAAACACCGCTATAGTATTGCACATTTCTACGGCATTCAGGGCTGCCACTTGTGAGATATATTTATATCGAGTAATGATTATACTTACCTAATATCTATGTTTAATAATGTATTACATTTGTATGCATTCTTTATTTTAGACGCATCATCGACGTTTGAGTAAACCCTGCTTGTAAAATTTACAATTTCAAGTTACGTATAAGTAATCCATTTATGTAACTCTATCTAGATAGAGTAAAATCTAGATTTAACCATAATATTTTACCTCATAGGCGTTTTCGCAATGTAAATCATATCGAAAAAATCGTATTTAAATAAATATTATAACTTAACACGTTGTGAAAACCCTTACCATAGACATAATATCCTTTTCAAGCGACGCGACCGTAGGGTCGCATTATATCGAACTATTATGAACTGAATAGAGTATCCGGTAACATTGTAAATGTCAATGTCAGACTAAGGTCTGAAAACAGACAATAGTACCTATGTTCCAAACTTTACGTATATATTTTCCCAAGAATATTTTCACGCATAGTAACTATGAAAGATTACGATTTTATTTAAATGAAATTCTATGGCGTACGTTTCTTTCATGATGATATCAATCTACTACAGTAGATTGGTGACTGTACTAAATTTATAAAATTTTAAATATGGTCCTGTTCTGTTCATTGAAGTTTTAATGTTAAGTACATATTAACCTATCTTCCTAATAACCTAATAAGTTTTAACCTATCTTCGGATCATGCCTTCATATTCAACATTTCACTATTTGAGTAAAATTCCAATCTAAATCATTTATTATAGACGGTAGTCTGCCAAGTTTCTAGATTTAAGCTTTGTTTATTTTGCTATTAATAAATTCGAGCGGTAGTTGACTCCATATGTATTCTTTCTTCACTTCAAACGAATGGCTATTTTAATTAACTATATCGTTCATTTATTTGAATGCTCGTTTTGATGTTAACGATTCATTTAATTTGTGACACAATCGATTTAATATAATAGACAGTAGACCACCCAGGTTTTAAATTTTAGTGAATGAAAAGCCAGGCTATATGTATGTTACTTGTAGGTACTTTTAAAATAATGTGTGATGTTGAATTAATTTCAAAATATTTTCATAATTTCTATGTATATTTTAATAGAGTTGTGTTCAAGGTAAAAAATATACATATTAAGGTTTTTTTTTTGCGTAATAAACTGTATTGAAATATGCCACTGATAAAATGTCTCTAATTTTTAAACCTCAAAAACAGTGCAGCTTTTTAATAGTGGAATATTTCTATGGATTTATCTTTCATATACAAAAAGCAATTGATTTCACTTCATTATATTCTACCCACTATAGAATAGAATAGTTTCTATCTCAAAACCGGTACCACAGACTACATAAACAAACACTTTCCCAATAAATGGTAAAAGTAACGCGAACGCATTGTTGCACTTTCATTGCGTTTTTTTCATAGATCAATTAATTATACATTCAGTACACGCGACGCAACGGTAATTGTACGGTTATTTTTGCTCGGTGATGTAATAACAGTTCCTATTGTCTTTTGTTTGCCGTTTTCCTTCCGTTTATCTGATCGTGGTCATAGAGGTAATTTGGAATTAACAGTTTTTGGATGTTGAGTTTTGTAATAAAATTAAAGAAGGGGAGTTTTTTGTATATTTTAAAGTTTGTTATTGATGTCAAAATACAAAAATGATACAGGTTGTAGTGTAATAGGTAAGGCACTAGAACCAAGGACATTTATTTATATTTTATGTTTTTGCCTTGTAGAAGTATGTAGTACCTATAGTAATTATAAGATTACATTATTTGTATAAGACATTGATTTAATATCTTATCTGTTTGGCTACATCTTTACTGAGTGATAGCTTTTTTATCCCGAGCCAAGCCGAGACGTATAACTAGTGAAAATAAAATTAATATTTAGAAAGCTTTATTATAAATATGTTATAACACGCACAAAAACAGTGCGAAAACAATAGTTTTTAATGTTTTCTACACGCACTATAACACACGTCAATTAGATCATACATATTACATAGGTCATTCGTATTAATTAATTAGAAGCAGGTGGGGTCCTGACACTCCTCTTTCGTTACAAATGGACCGTTAGAAATGAAGGTTAGTTTGTGTGTTTGTTCGTCAGTCATCTAGGAATGGATTAACAATAATAATTATGAATATAATGTATATTGGAATTATTGGCATTGAAGATTTTTATAAGCACTCATATATTATCATCATACTTGGGTTTTCGCCCAATAATTTAATGTATCAATAATATTTAGAAATAGGACTCATCACTCACTACAAACAACGAAATCTATTAAAAAATAAATTTAAAAAAAGCATGACAAACAGAAATGTGAAACGTTCACATTTAACTCACAATTTTCAGACTTAATTAGGAGCACTAGAAAATTCTGTCTCAGTATAAATGAATTCTTTTAATTTTTCACAAAATTCGCACGTTAATAACGGAGCCCTCTTTATTATTCGCTGTGACCCCAACTGACGGTAGGGTGGCCATATTTGAAGGTTAAAAACGTTTTTATATTGAATATTTCTTGTGTTGACGGAATTAAAAAAATATGTGTGTTTAAATGTAACGGTGATATCTAATAGTAATTATTTGACATAAAGATTTACACTAATGTTGTAAGTTTTTTATGTAATTTTTTAATAAATTGTACTAATGTTATACGACTTTTTATATTTAGATTCTAGATAAAATGAAAACCAAACAATTGTCAATCTTGAGGTAGTAATGTGTCTAAACACATGTCGGATATGGTGATCTTTGATTCAATATAACCCTTTTAGTCTATATTGAGTACCTAATTCTATGAAATCACACTTAAGTATATATAATTTTGGTAATACTTAAGTGACTATTTTATAAATAAATCAATGTTCATAAAGAATCAAATTTTCGCAATCGTATACGCATTTTTTAAGCTTATCCCTTACAAACTCAACACTAATAAACTATTTATATTCCCAAAAGTTCTAAATAAAATAGAAAACATGGTAACACTAGCGTGCATTTAGTCTAGGTAGGGCAATCTAGGTGACTAACGAGCAGAACGTAAGCCTATTTAGACCAGTACCTAGCTCCCTCTAGACCTTGTTTATATCAAGATATATGATTAATGACTTATGTTGTACATATGTAAATTGTAAATAATTTGGAAAATCCAAAAGTGCACGCCTCATAATCTCATCCTTTACAATAAAATTGATTATTTATAAAGGTGTATATAATATAAGTATGTAGATACACTTGTTCTCATGTGCCAATGCTCTAAAACTACTACTACTACTAGGTACTCTGTACTAAAATTATGGAGAACAGTCGATATTTTCTTTTGTTTATTTAATAACAATTAAACCACATCGAATCAGACCCTGAAAAATGAAAGGGTTCTATTCCTGAGCATACTCAAGCGTAAGAGAAAAAAAAGACTAGATTAGTAAAGTATTTCGGTCGCTATCGTGTTAACAAGAAAATCCTCCGCACATACAGACACACGGACGTCCAAGACAGAACTTTTTTAAACTGTTTTTTAACTAGTTTAAATAACAAAAATGACATCAAAAATATCATGAATGTTAAAAATAGTGTTTTTTCTTAATATGTGTGTGTATGTATTATCTTACAAGTGCAATGTATGATACATAAAGACATTTTAAGTTTGAAAAATCAGATGTTTTGCGCGAAGTGACAGTAGTACCCACCTCAACGCTTCGCTTATGAGGCGTGCAATATAGTGGAAAAGTTTATAATTAATGTGTACGTTAATACCTACCTAAAATCTGTAACTAATTCGGTAATTTTCAATACATTTCTACGTTTATAAATTAATGAAACTGTCGAAGTTTTCTACTAGATTTAGGTACCTTGAACAAAATTAATATTATAATGTTGTTCAAAAAATAGCTATATACCTATTGTGTACCTATTTTAAATTTTCAAATCGTAAAAATAAATATTATTAAAAAATAGATATTTGTTTTCACAATTCTCGTATAAGAATACTTTTTAAACGGAATAATACGGAAAATTTAGTGCTCGAATCACAGCGAGTAATGAAGAAATTAATTAAAAACAAATTACATATTCATGAACAAGATATGAATAACCATTTTGGATTCATTCGACAATGTTAATCCATTTACATATTACGTAATTGCCTTGTCTGAGTGTCAATCACGAATGAGCTAAGACCGAGTTGGAATGAAAAAAACATTAAAAATACTTGCATTTATCCTCGTTGCGGGAATCAAAAAATTTAACATTATTTTTATTTTTTTCTAAAATATTTTTTGAAACTACTCTAGGTATGTACAATTTTATGTGTTTTTATTATCTAAAATATTACTTATATACAAATTTATTTATCCGGTTCATTGTAAGAGACCTATATAATATGTATCTTAAGGTACATATATGTATTTAGGTATATATACCTCGATGCCTACCACTAAAGTTACACTAAAGTTTCGCATCATAAATTATAATAATGGTTGTCGTTCTTTGTTAAATTAGATATAATGAACAAAAGCGAGCGAGCGAAGCTAAGCGAATGCTATTATAGCGAATAGCGGTACGGGCTATCAATGCTTTTCTTTTTCTAATACGCTATTTCAAATCCACAATGGCATAGTGGTAAGTGGCCCTGAATATGGAGTGAGGATTGCGAGTTCGATTCCCATTATATAAGATGTGGATGATGCAAAATGTGTTTTTCCAATATGCATTACCTCATTTATTTCATATCCATTGCCTTCAAAGTCAGTATAATATAGCTAAAAAGGAAATATCTAATTGCGCCGTTTAGTGTAACATCAAAGTGAAGCAATATTTAATATTTTAATATTTAATATTGCTTCACTTTGATACAGTTTTTTGTAGGTACAAACCACAAAAATCAAAATTGAAAAATTAAAAACACAACGAGATCAACACAAACATGAAGACACATCTAAAATTATCCACAATTACGTAAACGACATAAACGCATCTTATTTCATTCCAAAAAAAATGGCGATTACATCAATCGATGCGTGGGACAGATTAACATCACGTATTCATAAATAATGATTCATAAAAAGTGCATAAAACTTCAGAAAACTACGTATAACGGTGCATTGTCATTAAACGAACACAGAACTAGAGCTAGAGCAAGAGCATTCTTTCGTGATCTTTTAGTGTAAACGAAAACTCGTATTCATTGTTGTTCAGTATTTGAACATTGCATAGAATATTTTCGAACGCACTAAGAACAACGAAAGAGAAGAGAGTATAAAAAGGCGTAGACTGTAGAGCATTCTACAGTCTACGCCTTTTTATACTAAGGGCCGATTTTTCAATGCTTGGATTAAACTTATCCGTCCAATAAAGTATTACACGATAATATTAAAATGTCACGTAAACTGTCAAATACGGGCAATTAGAATACGTTTTTATAATGGTAGTTTTATACATTATTCGACGAATAAGTTTTAACCAAGGATTGAAAAATCAGCCCTAAAAGAATTTGACATAGTGGGGTTCGAATCAGCATTCAGGCTTCAGCGTCTGATGTAAATGCACATAATAGTAGCATAATAAAAAGGCTCGATTCTCTCCGTTTTGCTAACAATGGAGGTCAAGCACCTGTTCCAATTACGTCTTCATTGTTAGGGTTGGTGGAAAGTGCGTTTTTGTGAAAATTCACATATTAACTTGCGTGAGTAATATAATATTCTACATGACTATTGACTTGTTACGACTTAATTGTTATTGTTTTGTTGATGTACTATAGTTGTTAATTGAAGTTTTGTTATTGTCTTTTAATAAGTGGTGTTTTAGCATAATCAAACTAGGTGTACGCTACAAGATTGTATTTTTAACACGCTTGTATTCACTTCACCTGTATGTTTGTATGTTTCTTCAGAGTTTAGACCTACTTTGAAAGGACAGATTTAATTCAAACACAATATTTGTACACCTATCAAGTACATTAATTTAATGAGTAGGTATAAACTTTTTAATTTTTTTATATAATTACAGTTTGCCTAGTCTTACAAGGAGAAATATTATAATCAATAACACCTAAAAGTAAAACTTAATCATAAACTAGAAGCTAAACAAACTTCTATAAAACTGCTCTGCGATTTCGATATTTTCCTATCACGGTAATTCAGTAATAATTTATCATCATTATCACGCGTTACACTCATTCAACAAAATAAAAATATAGTTATTATTACCAACAATATAATTTATATGACAAGCACCGTTTGATGGATGACTTTGGAGTTATTGTTAACTACGTCCCCAATAACATGAGCAATTTAAAAGCAACTAGTATTAGTAAATATTATTGTTTCCTTTATTTCTATACTTGGTAGTTGTGGTCTATTTTTCACTTGTCTTCTATTAAATAAAACGAGATAAATGCATCGATTAGCATTTAAAAGTCGTTTCAATATGTAATGAAAAATAGGTCACAGAAAATGAAATTTTTAAAAAGTATTGCCTCGGTAATTAAGGTTAAAATTTCCTCAGTTTAAAATTATAAGTTCGAGACTTTATGTACATCACTGCTTTCGTGAGAAAACCGGCAGCCAAAAAGTTCGACGACATATTGTGACATCTGTCAGCCCGCACTTAGCGTGGTATATGATCTCATAAGAGGCCTGAAGAAACAAATATGGCCTGATAATGTTACGAATAATATGTGTAACAACGAGGCTTTGGTTTATTATAAATCAAATGTTTTTGAAGATGTTAAGTAATTTTAATTTTGTTTGATTTGAATGTTATGCTTAGGTTTACAGAAACATGAAGTAGGTACTTGAAATATACCTTGAAATATACTTGAAATAGTAAATAAATGCTATTTAGTTCTATCACATAACTACTTATCCAAATACATAACACAACCACGCAAGCGATGAACGATGAACATTATTACATCAAAAAATAATTTTAATAGATACTTTAGAAATTGTTCAACCCTACACAAAAGTGCTAATAGTGACCTAGACATGGAAGTGGCCCAGAAAATCTAATTAACTGCAATAGTAACGTCTTAATATTGTTAGTTATGACTCACCTTTACTCGGACTCAAACATGCTTTAGGGCTGTCAATTTTAGTTAATTATGTTATTTATCAAAGGTACCGAGCTTAATATTTTAATTGAAAACATTGTATTTTAATTAGGAAATATTTTTACTGACCAATACAACTAGTTATCATGTTTTCTTCTTTAGATAGAGTGATTATCGAGGAAGGTTTTAGCAAGTAACTATATGTACAATTTATTAGGTTTCGAATTTTAGATATTAGGCGGACGACGATGCGGGCGTAAAGCTAGTTAGTTAATAATGTCCAATTTACACGTAAAGAAAATAGTCCTTTTCTCTTTTATTAGACAGTCATCACGTCCAATCATTCACAAACTTTCACATCGATGAGACCCATATTATCCAATTTTATTTATATCACCATGCGTGATTTCTGTACTTTCGTTGAAGCTATCGTGACTTGGTTTCCCTACTGTCGTTTTATGAACCTACTGAGAAAGAAAAGCGTAGTTTCGTGACAACATTGAGTTTGGGTTATGTAAGCTATGGCCTATGGTTAAGGTTTAAGTAATTGCTTGTAAGTGTTACTGAAGTAATTGTAGTTAAAGGGAATTATGATATTCTTTACTTATAGAATTGTATAACATTTTGAAATGGTGAAAAGCCGTTATGTATGTTAATTAGGAGGAGAAACTTACAGCTATTTAT